>NC_046986.1:7091081-7152589 GCF_009769545.1 Cyclopterus lumpus
TTTAATCGATTTTGTAAAGTTCCTTTTTTTTTGGGGCACAAACGTCCAGTTGGACTGAAGAGCTGATGACAAAAAATAAAGGTCACTATATATATATATATATATATATATATATATATATACATATATATATATATATATATATATATATATAGGAAATTAACCAACAACAATTTTGAGAGTCCATCAGAGGAAGCTTCTCAAGTAAAATATATATATATATATATATATTTTTTTTTACCGTTGTCTGAAATGTTATTGACAATTAATAGAAAACAAATAATTCTCGTCAAATATTTGGAAGTGGCAGCCCTATCTTTGTGATGACCAGTGGTTCACGAATACATGTCATGTAAAAGGTGTAATGTTTATTTGTATAGCACATTTCAACAACAAGGCACACATGAAACCATTAAAAGCATCAAAACATAATGCAAAAGAAAACAAAGATTTAAAAACAATTAAGAACATTCATTAAAACATTTTTAAAAAAACAGTCAAGAAGCAAGAAGTAGAATAAAGGATGCAGTTTAAAAAAATAAAAAATGCAGTGAGATGCAGAAATGGATTGATATCCTTGAATCTGGTTCAATGAAGGCAACAACAAACACATTTAACGGAGCTTAGGGTCTCTGAGGGTCTCTGAGGGTCTCTGCAGACCTGCAGCTTTCAGGGACCTTGTTTCAGATGTGTGGAGCAGAAAAGCTGAACCCTGTTTTTTCATGTTTAGTTCTGACTCTTGGACCAGGAAGTAGACCAGCCCAAGACCACCTGAAGGGATGGTTCATAATGGTGGATTCAGGCCCTGAACCATTCAGTGCTTTTATAAACCAGCAGCAGGATTTTAAAGTCAATTCTTCGTTGGACAGGAAGACCAGCGCAAAGACCTCCGAACTGGACCGATATGCGATCCACTTTCTGACTTTCTACAGAGACCTGTGAACGCACCGTTACAGTAGTCAAGCCTACTGAACATAAACATAAACACCTGGTAATACTAAGACTGAAGTTCTGCCGCTGTCTCTGTTTAAGTGGACGTCGTTGAAAACTTTAACAAGAGGATTTTGTGGCGCTGACGCAAACCGGACTGGAAGACGTCAACAACGGGTTATTTTCGGCCAAGAAGTTGTTCAGCTGTTATAAAACAACTTTTTCCCCATTATTTTACTTAAAAAAACGTGAGGTTTGATATTGGCCTGTGCTTCTTTTCATTATTTTCGGGGTCTAAACTAGCCTTTTTCTTTGGGAGTGCTTTAATAACTGCAGTTTTCAAGGCTTGTGTGGAGAGAAGGGATGTGTTTACAATTTGTAAAAAGATCAAGTGGTCATGCAGTGTGAAATAGATTTTGCTACACATAATAATGATCCTTTTGTTGGACCTCTCTCTGAATATTTCGACTAACGTTTTACCTGTAAGTGACATAAATGAAAACGACCTAAAAAGAGAGGAAAAATCTCTCATCAGTCAAATAGAGAATGTATCTGCATTTCCATCCACGTCTGTTCTGTAGTAAATATAATATTATAATTATATATATTATAATATGGAGCTGAGTGCATCAAGATAAAAGGTTGGTGGCTCTAAATCTCCAGTTGGGGTCCATTAAACCCCAGAAGAGAGTACAATGAGATGATGTAATTAATAGAGCGCCAGTCAAACCTATGACATTTTACATATTAAGATATGACATACAAGTCACATGCTTCATTTAATTAATGATTATTCGCTTAAGTCTTGTTGCAGTTCGGTTTATATCCATACGCCAATCGTTATCCTTCAGCCAAGTGTGAAAACTTGGTTTATTAAAGGAAAAATATCATTAAAAACGGTTGAATCCTGTGTCACATGCAGGCTCATTAGAATATGCTGTCCCCCCGTGAGTGTCTCCACCCACGGTTTTGACAACAATCTTTGCAAAAGTGCACCATATGTTTCACAGGCTTTTTCAGAAGGGGGGGGGGGGGGGGGGGGGGGGGGGTCTTAAAGAGACTAAACAGATTTTACATGTATAATCGGACAGACAGTGTGACAAAAATAATGTTTTTTTTAACATTAAATTTAGCATGCAAGCATGTTCTAGTAGAAACCCAAAATACTAAGTTTGAAGCAGAAAATCCCCTTTAATATTTTTTTATACAAAAACGTCTTTGTAAATTGTCAACGTTCATGCACTTTGAAAATGTCCAATGTGCATTAAAAACAAGTGGATGGAAACACACTTATAGACATTGAAAAAGTGCCAAGGGAGCAGATGGAGACACTTTTCTTTTTAAAAGTCTGTTTTGTGTTCCATAAATCGATCACGTTTAAAAAAAGAAAAAGTAAAATCTTAATTCTGAAACGTAACCAGTGACCTTTTTCAAACCATTTATTTATATTGAACCACATTACTCGACCATACCGTGAAACGTCGTTTTAAATCTCAGCTCTCGATTTTTTTTCCCGATTGGTGAGATTAATTTGCACGATGTCGGATGTCATTTAAAAATAAAACGGCGGCTTCGTGGGGAAACCTCAAAGAAAAGGTGTAGCATGGCGAAGCAGGAGCAGATCGCCTGGTGGAACACGGATGAGGAACGCTCTGCTCTCTCCCACGTGGACACAATACATGTTTGAAATAACTATCAGAGGGGCTATTCATACAACCTTTGGTTAATCATCCAACTGCCTTCTTCCATTCTCTGCATCCCTTTTCTCTCTTACGCCTCCACATAGTCGAGGAATCTCATTCATCAGTGCCAGTCCACAGTGGGCATTAGTAACCCTGCCACGGTGTGCACCAGTGTATTATCTCCCTGCTGCTTGTCTCCTTACTTCATCACAGAGTAATGCAATGGAGTAACGTTGTTTTAAAGCAAACTGCACCGTTTATACCAACCTGTTCCAAATAGTAAGGTTTTGATCCAAGATGCAGATGACTGGGTGAATTACACGTGAGCTACGGTGCAATGATTGTGTGAGAGTTTGTAAACGTGTATATGTTTTGATACATTAACAACGAAGAACCCATTTGCTTCAATTCAGCCGGTAGAAAAACAAAAGTTATACAAATAATATACCTAGGGAAATATTATACTTTCTTACTTAACAACAAATACGTGATGTGTTTACAGATTACATTTGTAAACCAGTTCCCAATCTTTTTTTTGGCTGAGGACGCTATCAGGTCTCAAATAAATACTATATTTATCTTTTTTTCTTTTCTTTGCAAAGCAACATTTCAATCTACAAGATTGTCTTCTGGCTGAAAAGACTAAAAAGAGACATTAATTATTTATTTTGGAGGTTTTTTCGGCCCTGTTTTGTGCAAACGCAGTTTAGTTGTTGTTTTTTTGTCTTCTTGACATCTTTCAGTTGTTCGGTTCAACAGTTCAACCGAAGAGACATTTTCCCCTCTAAACTTTTCAATGGTTTCATGTAAATAACTCGAGCAGTTGCAGGTATATCGGCTTTATCATTATAAACAATTCCGTAATGTCATATGCACTGTAATAGTCACAATTAAGTACATTTAGCTCATAATGCCTCAGGAAATATAATCAAATAAGATTTTGAATGTAAAATCTACTAGTATTTTTCACCTCTCGCACAACTAAAGTAAAAACGAAAAGAAAAGGGATATCTATAGCTTTTCAAACGCTCATGAATTAGAAACACACCCGTTGCAGACGCTCAAAACAGTCGAAACCAGAGACGTTCTGAAGGTAAGAGGTGCCTGTTCGTTCTGTGAATATAATCCCGGTGACGGCTTACGGTAAAGCGTACAGGCGTTAAAAGGCTTATTGGGCATATGCCAACTCTCGGAAAAAAAGACTTTCTATAAAATCTCTCCCCATCCATTTCCCCTGAAGTCTCGCCTCGTACGTATTCTCAAAGCAGAGCCGTGCGTGTGTGTGTGTGTGTGTGTGTGTGTGTGTCTGCCCGTGCCCTCGGACTATGGTTGGTATTATGGACTCAGCAGGGCGATCAGTGGGGGTCAGAGTCAGCATTACACTTATAGCCTCAGCAGCCACTCTCTCTCTCTCTCTCTCTCTCTCTCTCCTGGACACCTGTTCTTTCACATAGCGAGGCAGCTGCTGACAAGGGTGAGACCAGTGATGTACAAGGGCAGAGCCCATTTCTGAAAGAGAGGAATCGCATCACAGACTAACCAGAGAGGTGTACGTGTCAGAAAAGGTTGTCCAATACTACTTAAGATTGATCAGGGCCTCGAGGGATGGACGCACGCCGTCTGTTTTCTCCTGCTCGCTCATCCGAGGGCCTCCAGCTCAAAAGGTTCAAGGTGTTCCTTCGCTGTCATTGTTCAACGGAACGCAGTTGTCGTCACCATTTTTTCGCTACATGTGACGAAAAAGAAAACCCCACTATGTTTGTGGAGGATGAGTTTGCGAGTCTCACAGCACCCGAAGGTGAGAAGCTGCTTTGAAGTCTGGTGGTATAGGGCAGCGGACGTTTCCGTGTCTCTTGCCAGACATAGGCTGCTGCGGTGGTTGTAGCGCGGGTATTGTCT
Organism: Cyclopterus lumpus; assembly: GCF_009769545.1. Taxonomy (NCBI): domain Eukaryota; kingdom Metazoa; phylum Chordata; class Actinopteri; order Perciformes; family Cyclopteridae; genus Cyclopterus; species Cyclopterus lumpus. The sequence continues at coordinate 7,095,593 of NC_046986.1, forward strand.
TTTAAATATATCCATTAGGCTCTCTGCGGGCACCTCTTGTCACCAATACCACTGATGGGGGGAGGGGGGGGGGGGGGGGGGAGGGGAGGGGGTAGTGTATGTATAAGGTCCCAATTCCTTTCCAGAAAGACAGACTGAGAGAAAACAGAATTGGAGGAGCCAAGAGGGAGGGGTTCGTGGAGGATTTGGGTCATAGATTGCCAAGAGGGATTGTGTGTGTGTGTGTGTGTGTGTGTGTGTGTGTGTGTGTGTGTCAGGGTCTGTGAATGTTTGCATTTTTTTTCTTTCTATATATGTGTGTGTTGTTGTTGTTCTAATAAATTAGTACTAAACCAAATCTTTGATATTGTTTTCACGTAAAGATATTTTCCATCTGCAGGAAATGCAAAACATTTAACGGGGGGGATCAAAGTTACTAAAAGGCCAATCAAAATACTTTTTAAATGTGTACCGTGAATGTATGATTCTACCACTTTGGTATCTCAACGACGATGTATTTCCATAAAGTTTGGTTTCAACATTCATGGTTCTAGGAGGGTGGATCCTAATGATTATGGCGATCTCCCAACGTTGACTATAGCGCCACCAGCAGGTCAAGCTCCTCCCCCCTCATTTATTCAACTTTGATGATCACTTAACTTGTCATGCAGTCCCACAATCTGCTTTATAATACTTGGCAAAACCAATTCAAATTCCCATCAGGTGCACTTTGTTTGCATAAAACTAAGATGGCGAACATTGGGCAAACATTATGATAGCATTGCCACTGCACTCTGAGAAATGTATTGTACACACACACACACACACACACACACACACACACATATCAGTATCTCCCACTGCAGGGTCACAGTACACTGGGTCAGCCAAAACCCACTGTGTCTGGAGCGCTGATCTGTGGCTGTTAAGGACCGTGCACAAAGACAAGCTCTTGGCAGTGATGTTCGGCGCTACGGGTGAAATGCCAGCCGGTCTCTAAAAGCTGGCACCCATCCAGCTAACACTCTCCCATGAGGTCGAGGGTGACTGGACCACCAACCTCCAGATTGATCATCAGCCTCTAACTGCATGGATGACGGAGCAAAAATAATAACGCTGCACTGTTAAAAAAGAAAGAAAAGTAGCTCAACTCTGTTGCTTTTTTTGGCTGGATGTATTGTGTTTGATGTCCAGTAACAGTGGAGCGCTCTTATTTTGTAGTCAGTTATGGGTGTGTGTGTGTGTGGGGGGGTAAACCCGGTACGTCCAGCTTCTCGCTGTCATTCGCTCGAGCGAGTTGCATCCGTTCGGGATCGCGATGCGGGGGGCGGGGGGTCAAGGGGGTGCCGATGACCCGCTACTCTTGGACTGTCATCACATGACCTCACAGTGACATCGCTCAGGGAAATGCCCTGTGGACCCACGTCAGTCACGTCAATAAGGAGGGAACCCGCGGTCAGAGGTGACGCCTAAATGTTTTTCTCTCTGCCGCAGTCTGTCAACGGTGTTTCTGATTGGTTGCAAATATTGTTTCGACGCAGTTTGGTGGTCGAGTTGAATCAAGGACACTGCATTCCCCCTTGTAATTTTTTTCAGGGAAAAGACAGATTCACCTCCTGATTATATAGTTTGTGAAAGGAACAGCAGCGAAGCATATTCACCCTGGAGGGAAGTATTCACGAGTAATCAGATTTACTGAGAGATTTTGGAATGACGAGCATCTCATATTTCTCTGCCGAGACCGGAAAGATTATGTCCAACACCATTTGAGCACTTTTTATATTTGCACAATTGTTTGGCCGAGAAGCACATATCATGTCGACAGGTGATGAAAGAGGACAAAGTAGATATTTAGAATACAGGGAAAATTCAACATGGAATCAAAGAGGAAGGAAAAAAAAGGCAATTCGAGAAAAATCTGCTTCCATCACTTCAGTTGTTCTTCTTTGGATAATTGATTTGATCGTTTGGAAGATCTGTGGATTGTCCTCGTTTGAACTTTCTTCTTTCTCTCCAAGTAATGTGTCAGAATGATTGGAATATGTAGAATTATTTGCATGTAATTGTTGAATCGAGTTAAGAGATCGGAGGGATGATTGAGGGCGTCGTCTCCACATGGACCAGCGTGATCCAAAGATTTCATAGACTGAGATTTGGTTATGGACAAGGCTGCGCTTCATTAGGACGGAATGAAGCTGAGACTTCTGCAGCTGGCCTGGAAGCACAGTTTAATAGACTGGAATCAAATCGCGGGATGGAAAATGGAGTGAAAGCTCTTTGGGAAAAGCCATCAGGAAACTTTTTACGGTTTACTCACTGGATTTATACTCATTTAAATAAAAAATTAAATGCGTATTCGACTTTTGAGACGAGGATGTAGGACACACACGATCCATTATAGAGGTGCAAGATCCGAGATCGGGAGGATTTTTTCGAATGCCTCTCAACCGCCCACAACGTGGCGAAGGCGAGCTGGCGGCTCACGGCTCGCGGTGCAAACGACAGCTTACCCGAGGGGGGAACTGGAGGGTGGGTGCTGTACGCTTTCGGGAAGACGCTCGGTGTAGGTCGGCTCGTCGTTATCAGCTGTAAACGCCGTATGAGAGCAGTGGAGAGCAACAGCCATGAGCTAGCCATGAGCTAAACATTAGCTGACCATGAGCTGACCATGAGCTAAACATGAGCTAGCCATGAGCTGACCATGAGCTAGCCATGTGCTGACCATGAGCTAATCATGAGCTAACCATGAGCTTACCATGAGCTAATCATGAGCTAACCATGAGCTGACCATGAGCTGACCATGAGCTAATCATGAGCTAACCATGAGCTAACCATGAGCTGACCATGAGCTAGCCATGTACTAACCATGAGCTAACCATGAGCTAGCCATGAGCTGACCATGAGCTAGCCATGAGCTAAACATGAGCTGACCATGAGCTAAACATGAGCTGACCATGAGCTAGCCATGAGCTAAACATGACCTGATCATGAGCTAATCATGAGCTAACCATGAGCTGACCATGAGCTAGCCATGAGCTGTAGCCATGTTGACTGACGGGCTGATTTGCTGCGTCCTCCATTGCTGTTCCTCTCCAACCAATCCGAGGAGATTAGATCTACGGCTGCCGAGCTAATGCCAATCAAATGCCTCTGTTACACGGGCAGCGGCTGCGTTTTTTTTTTTTTTTTAGTCGTGCGCTGACCATGAGCTAGCCATGAGCTAAACATGAGCTGACCATGAGCTAACGAGCTAACCATAAGCTAACACACGGCCCAGCTGTGTCAACAGAGCAAGGAGAATCTCGGATAACAACACAGACACAGGTCTGTGGTCTCAGGGAGACATTACGACACTATCGTTACATAGCAAATACTTTGTTTGATGCTATATTAATGTTTGGAGTGTTAAATACAGCACCATTATACTTTCACATGTCTTTTAACTACAGCATAGTTCTCATGCTCTGGCGTTAGTTGTTTTATTTTATATTACGCAGCCTATTTGTCACCTTCCCTGATTGCCGTTTTAGCCTCGGGACTCCCACGCTACGGCTTTGGTTTTTCAGCGTTCTGCACGCAACTGTCACGGCTGCGTATCAACATCTGTAAGCGCTGCGATAGTTTAGGCTAATGTTTTAATTGGTTCTCGAGAACAGAGGGCAAGCCAAATTGCTTTACTGTCCCAGAGGCTTTCTCTCTTAATGAGATATTCTCCCCTCTCAGGATCAGAGGGGTCCTGACCCACGTGTTGTCACTGGGATATTATTGTAGCACATTCTCCCCTCTCTCTGATAGAGCACGCCGAGAGGTTAATGAAAGCAGGAGTCAAGGAGGTGGCTATACACGTATAGAGACAAGGGTTACTTTCAGGCACAGGCCGCTGTAGAAGAGAACAAGAGAGGCTTCTCTCTTCTGAATTAAGTCTGGAGTTGTTTTGGGAACCTCCTAAAGCTGGAAACAGAAAATTAAGGTTTTAAATCAGATGTATAACAAACGCCAACGGGGTCTTCCTTTTAGTACCCGGTCCATCCTCACCTCTTGTCAATAAAAAGAACAGAGCAAGACACGGAGGAGGGACACCGATGTGTTTCCCTGGTGGTCACCGGTAACAAAGGTTTCTTTTAACGGGAACAGAGAAATGAGAACAGATTAGAATCTGTTCGCGGCTGTCGGTGTGTACAACGGAAAGGAAAAGAAAGGAAGAGAGAATGAAGACTGTCGGATGGCCACTCACGCCCTCTGGCCGTTTTTGTTTTATACCAATGATAAAACAGAGATATCAAAGATACTATAACAGTCCTACTGATAACAGCATATATGACACCTATACCTCCTCCCCGCCAGCGAAGCAGAGATACATCAGATACCTAGCAAAGAGATCTTTATTCTCTCTGCCGCGGGGCTCACAGCATCCACCTCTTCTTCGCTAAGTCCTTCTCTATAGGCAGCTAAATCGATCTGATACACACAGTTTAACCCCCGAAGGATCTGTTAGATTAGGAATCAACTGGCAATACGAAACCTGCAATCCATTCAAATGTAAAGCCGGTTGATAACCTCATGACATAGGGAAGAAAAGAAGACACATGATGTTGCTATTTAAAGCAACAGGATTAACAACATGTGACCAAATACATTTTCTTTATCGGGAGATCTTAATCAGAATCAGAAATTCGATTGGTAAAAACCCTCCTCTATTGGAAAATGTGTTATTGTTACCTGATTATGTATGTTTTACCTTGACTGAGCAGACATGTGCAGAGTTTGACCCTTCAATTCAAAGAGTAGAGCTTAAATCTGAGTTACAAGGTCTTACATACAAGATGGTTTTGTGAGATATTTTGAAAGGCCAATTATGGTCCAATATGCAACTTACACAAGTGTGACCTAGAAACTCTGAGAAATCTTGCACCTGAGAACTGGAAATGTACCATATTGGTTTATTCATGGCGTTCTGGATTGGATGCAATTGAAGAAAAGTAGCCACTTTGACTGACGGGCTGATTTGCTGCTTCCTCCATTGCTGTTCCTCTCCAACCAATCCGAGGAGATTAGATCTACGTTCGCCGCGCTAATGCCAATCAAATGCCTCTGTTATTTTTTGTCGTGCGCTGGATAAAAATTGCGGTGACCTGCGGAGGCAAAGTTGTACAAAGACACGCTGCCTCGCAATGCAGTTTGGAGAAAAGGGGGGTTGGCTAGCTCCCCGCCCCGCTAATCTATTGGAGCTTATTGACGCTGACGCCAAAAGAGACGCCAAGTCTTGGGAGTCTTGAACGGATACTGCCGATTCTGAGAATCCTTCTTGTGTTTTTCTTTTTTTTGGTGGGGGGGGGGAGGACAGATCAGGGGAGCAGAGTTTCACGGCAGGAACAGTCTGCTTCAGCTGGCCTGCTGTCGCAAACCCAAAATGGCTTCCCCCGCCGCCTCATTGACTCCGTATCGCAGCACATCGTGGACCAGGGCCGAGCGTGTGTGCGTGTAAGTGTGTGAATGATGATTGGAATTCTGATTGCTGTTTGCGTATCGCTGCCGACGGGGAGTAAGCAGGCGCTCGTGGGTCTACGCCGGGGAAGCTTCGCCGGGTAGACGGCCACCCTTTCCAGAGACGAATACAGTCGGTACAGTGTGCAGCAACGAGCCACGGAGAACCACTCGGCGCCGCAACGCAGAGCTGTGACCCAGATCCCAGACGAAGAAAGGTTTTTCATCTTCCTCTCTCTCTGTCTCTCTCTCTCTTTCTCTTTTGAACAAAGGACTCATCCAGCCCCCCAGTGCCTCCATTCCATTCGTTTGTGCATCCGGTTTTAGCATGCTCCCCAATTAGGAAAAAGTACAAGGCAAAAAAAGAAATAAAAAAGAAATGGTGTGCCTGTTGAGTATCCACATGAGTGTGTCTTTATAGGAGCCTTGGTTGACATGAACTTCTTTCTCACTTTTGAATCCAAAAAAAGTAATTTTTTGATACTGCTTTGTTCGTGCAAGCTCCCGTTTCTTTGACGTATTTTTCTAATCGTACCAAAATCGTATTGACCTCGTCCAGGGGACTGTAGCCATCCTCCCTAGATTCTTCTAATTTCATGGGAAATTAAATTAACGTAAAATCAATTAATGCATTAATTAGACTTCTTTAATTACACTAACTGGTAGTATAGTTTCTACGTTCAATTATTTATTCCCTAATTAATAGGCTGTAATTAGCAGGCTGATATCAATATTAAACACCACGATAATCCCGCTGAGTGGACATCTGAGGCTCGTTAACGAGTCGCCAGGACCAATAGGAGGTCTGGCGACTCCCCCGAGCAGCCAATGGTACAACAGGAAGATCCACTTTAAAATCTGCTGCTAATAAGGGACACGGCCTCTCATTTTGCATACAGTCTGCTGTGTATTGATTTCTAACAGGTTAATTACGTGATGATTTTGCCCTGCGGTAAAACGACAAGCTCCATCAATTTTTTTTTTTTTTGCGACCTACGCTAATTGTCTGCACTCATGACAAATAACTATATCAACGTTATTAGCAGCCATTGAATGGAATTAGGTCGTCAGTGCAGCATTACATCTATTACGCTAACTTAAATATGGGTGGAGAGTTCTTTTAAGCAACACTAATTTGGCTTTTTTAAAGAAACTTACAATTAGCCTTTTTTTTAAAACTATTTTGAACAGGTGATAAAAATTGATTCATTATACTTTCAGCGACAATTTCAAGGAAACGCTGCATGCAATGTTCTCATTAAAGATATAATTAACTTTTTGCAAAACTTAATGACATAACTAGTCGTATTAATCTCTCTATTACACGTTCTGCTCAAAGCTGCAGATAACAGTGAGTGATGGCTTCTTGTTCTGAGGTGCTGCCCGAATCTGACGGCTTGTTTCTTTTGCATCGTCTGCCTCTCGCTCGCTCATTCGCCCCGTCTCTCCTCTCGCGCTCGCTGGGACCGCAGCTCAAGGTGATGCGGCAGCTAATTAGCAGAATTATGAGTGACCCCGTTTAACGAGCCCGTCATTTAAACCTGAGCTCCTCCTCTGAGCCTCCAACTCTCAGCCCGGGGCCTAAAGAGACAGAGAGAGAGAGAGAGAGAGAGAGAGAGAGAGAGAGAGAGAGAGACATCTGAAGACAGATGGAACCGGGCAGAGAGACAGAATGACAAGACAACAGGACTGAGGAAATATGCAAATCCAACGTATACGCGTGAACATGTAGATAGACGAGGCCGAGGGCCTTGAAGGAATGCTTTCAAGTGGCCGGATTGACATTTGAGAGGACGGATACCGCGCGAAGAGGACGGAGACGCATGCGAAGAGGAAATAGGGCCATTTGGAGTTGATGGCTTCATGTGGTAGAAGATTTTCCAGGGAACAGAGCCGACGAATAATGATTAAAAAAAAATGAATGAATAGGCCAAACTAATGGCATGAGTGCTCCCCCTGTGCTGTCCTCACCTCTGAGTCTCATGCATACAGATGGCACTGCTAATTACAGCCTGCAAAGGGAGCCACTGCCTCCCCGCGCCGTACGATACAAATGTACATGATGTCTGCAGCTTCCTCATACTGTCTTGCTGACACACGTCTTTCCAGTCTCCCCTCGCATCTCAGCCGTTAAAAAAAAAAGAGGGCTGCCTCGGTTTCGGACGTCTCATTAGCGCCGAGAGACAGTCACGCATACCAATGCACGTTGACATCTGTGGCTACCTGAGTAACATTGCAACACGTGCTTGTACATAACCTGCAGGGGAGAGTGTTTCTGGGCCCAGAGTTTGCTTTTCAAGGAACGGGTTCAACATTTTGTGAATGACACTTCTTGATGAGATTTCGATGAGAAAAATCGATTCCACATCCAGACGTGTTCAATATGAAGCTGCTAGTTTGTTGGCACCTTTTTCAACATGAACTGATGAAACAACTCTGAGATGAGAGAGTGAGAGTCTTGTCTCGATGCCAAGACGGCAGGAAGTCACTGCAACAAAGAAGAAATAGTCCAGCGTCACCTCCCCCAATAACATTTACATTTTCTAAGATATCACTTTTTAATTAGTGAGCTTTAGAGGTGCCGGTTGACATTTTTATATGCTGATGACTGACCGATAATATTCTCTAACACCCTACCCACCCTTAAACACACATGCACGGTTGATTCCACATGTCCGTGACCCAGAATGCTGAAAGCATGTCTGTGAGTACGTTACTGACCAGAGAACAGCATCGCTGTACTCATGACAATGTAAAAAAAAAAAAAAAATACTGCAGAAATGTGCAAAATGAGACAAAAAAAATGAGAACTCAGAGGGTGACGGCTGTGTATCAAATGCAAATTATTCATGTGCCAGTAACCCATTTAGTTGCATAACACCAGTGATTATGTATGCATAATTGTGCTTGTTAGAGCTGAGAGAAGTTGTGAATATTCACTGTGCTTGGCTGAGAGGACACCTCCAACGTATTCCCAGCCTCCATTTTTCGACTGCTTATTCCCAAATATGCCGTCAAATTGACACAGTGTGCGTCTCAGTTAGTGTTTGCTTTTGATGAGATGAGGGACCATCTGTCTCATTCTGTAAGACTGTGAAGATACATTAAAGGAATGTGACACCTTTTTCTTTCACACGGCGGAAATTGTTGATTTGTCGAGCGGGAAAAGCACAGGTGTAAATAATAACCTTAAGGACGGCTCTGTTCCGTGGCATCGGGGTGAACGGAGCTGGCTCCCCTAAATGGAATGCGGCCATCGTTAATGCGTTTCGCTGCTTTTGACGAATCAAACTGTCTCCAATGAAGAGGATCTGTGGACAGATGACATATTAATTATCACTTAGCGGTGGCGCACATTTCCATCTCACTGTTCTGTGTCAACATAGAAGCTGCGGTAGTGGCAGCTACCGGTATTAATCTTTAAGTTTTGCCGTGGTCATTCAAAAAAATATCAAGGTAAGAGTTAATTATGTATAAGCTAATTTGCAAAAAAAAATGTTCTGGCTCTGGCACAGGAAGATGACACTCTTGTTACAGAGCTAAGAGCAGCTTAATGTTCTTATCAATATATCTTTGCATGTTATCGATATATATATATATATATATATATATATATATATATATATATATATATATATATATATATATATATATATCATTGATCCTGTTAATTGGCTTGTATCAGTTTGTCAAGAGTTTGTGGAGATTAGGCCTTCATATCCAGTTATGAGCTCATCATAAATCAGACTATTTTCAATATGTATAATTGGGCATTCACTGTGTTAGCATATGTTGTGGCATTTACATTTAATACGGAACAAAAATAACCACCTTTTTTTATTTTTTTCAAATCCAAACTGTATGCAGCCATGATCACTGTTCATCAACAACCACAGAAATTTAATACCAGACCGAATTCACGGTGCAATTTTATGAATCCGATGGTAATTATTCATAAAGAATGAATGAAGACCACATGACCCTCTGGCCAGGGGTCTCTTTAGTTACTAACGTTGCATGAGTCACATTAATAACAACGTAGTCTAAAATACAACATTGTGTTGTGTATCTTCTCTTCGGATAATTGGTCAACTCACCGGTGGGGGGGGGGGGGGGACTGGGGGGTGTGGTGCTTGAGAGGTAATGATAATGGGACTGAGAGGTGGGAAATGGGTGCACTATCCACAGTTAAAGTACAGTTTTGATGGAGGGGACACTGGGAACCAGGATGTAGTATCATCACAATGAAGGATGGAGATGGAGATGGAGAGTGTGCTCGGGACCTTGACGAGAAGGCCATCGCTGGTAACCCAGACTCTTCATCGGCGTACACCACCACCACCACCACCACCACCACCACCACCGGCACAGCGCGGGGGAAGACTCACACTGGCCTTTCTTTCCTCGTTTTCTCCTTCTTGTTCAGTTTGAATGTGTCTAGAAACCGTTGAAATGAAATACAACCAAAAGAGGGGTCTCCGTTCTGTACATGGCACAACACTTAAAGCAGCCGCAGAAGGCAGCTTTTCCCTGTGAAAAAGCTAAAGAAAAACAACAACAAAAAAACACTGTACACTTCCTGCTTAGCACCAAACGGCAGAGAGTTAGTGAGAAGCCGGTGAACACAGCGGAGCATTTACGAGCTAAACAGTGACGCACATTTCTGTTTTCAGGATGATAACGTGCTTTGCAACGGCCGGATGAGTTATAAATAAGTAATGATATGTCGATGTTGTGTTCAGAACAAGAGACCGTACTCAAATACCAAGATGTACTAAAAAGTATGAAAAACAAGCTTGTCCCAGACTAAACCCTTATCCTCATCTGACTGATAACGCTTAAATTGCTCATAGGAATACTATTTGCTCTATTTTCATCACCTTTAGTATTATTTAATCTGTCACACACATATACGAGTGCGCGCTTGTTGCTTGACTCGCATTGCACACTAGTCGTTTTCCTGTCGTCCCCCAACATGCATTTCACATCCCAGATCCTAAAGTGCCGAGCGGTATCAAAAGGGGGGGGGGGGGGGGGGGGGTAAAAAAAGGAATTTGTCCATTCGGGGTTCACGGTACAAAAGTTGAAGTGGTGAATCGAAAACCAAGCGAGCTTCCGTCGCTGCAGATAAAGATGTGAGACGCCTCTGAGTGACCCAGAGTGTCCCGGAGCAATTGACATGAAGTGACAGGAGATTATTTTCTCTCTCTCTCTCTCTCTCTCTCTCATGCTGTCATGTATGCGTACCGTACACTGCATACATGAATATCTCAGGCAGCATCTGATGAAACATGTTGCAATGCTTCCTACACATTGGTGACGCAAAGTTTGAGCTGTCAATGTGTGAGAGAAAATTGCGGTGAAAACATTTACTGGAATTACACTCCGAGAGCTGAAGCTAATCAATAGCTGACAGCGTACTCACTCTTACTTCTGTGCATCAAACACAGCAATGTATCACTTAATTTGCCACTGTAGCTTCACATCTTTAAACAAGAATAACACATGAATGTAACTCTTTATTCTTCCCATTTAGACAAGCTTCTGAAAAATAGATGAAGTCAATGGGGCAAAATTAGTACGGACCATCCTGGCGATCTTTCCAAAATGTTTTAAGATATTTCAGTGTGGACCCAAGTGGCGGATCGAGTGACGTTGACAGCCACAGGGCTGAAAATGTCATCGTGGCCGTGCTACATTTCCATCAAAATATACTTGTTGTTGCAAATTGGTAAAAAAACAAAAAAAAACTGAACTGATTGATTCTGATTGCTTGACTCCCGGTATTGCTGCTTGCAGCGTTGTCAGTATATCCATCACACGGGCCACCAAAGGTCAACCGCAGTCAATGAGCCTTTCGGAACGGCCCGGCTGCGGAAGCCCCGCCCCCTCACTCGCTGAAGCCCCGCCCCCACTGCTGCACAGAGCGCTGTTGTGTCCAACATACACCAACTTCGACAATGCACGTTCTTGGGTCCCCAGCAACAAACACACACACACACACGCAAACAGGGATTCCTTGCAGGTCCTCTAAAATATTCTAATGCGCCAACTATGTGAATTAACAAGCATCCTCATCCTCACGCTGAAGCTCAATCGTGCTCTGTCCCCTATCTGACTCACCCCAGAGCATTGTGGACGAGCCATGGAAGCACACACACACACATTCATTGCCGCGACTAGAGAGAGGTCATCCTTGTAGATTGTTTGTGTGTGTGTGTGTGTGTGTGTGTGTGTGTGTGTGTGTCGCTTCTTGTCGGACTAAGAGGTAGTTTACTGCACTGCTGCGCCACCACCAGATGGCCATTACCATACTGTAGCAACACAAGGCCACTTTCAGAACCTCCTCCACATCGTAACACTATGATATCTGTGCTCTCCATAATCTATAATGAAATACCGTAAATGTTCTGTCCCCTCTGCTCATTGCTATTTATGAGCCGACGCAGCGTTAGAGTGATTTTGGGGTTCTGTTCTTCATCAAAACACTGCAGCCTCAAAGCTGTCAGAACAAACTGAAATGGGATTGAAGGGACCGAGGCCCTCTTTTAAAACGCTCTTATTCATCTCTCGGAACAGCGCAATGGGAATTTTGTATTTTATATTTATATATCAATTTAGGGAGAGACCGGTTAGATGAAGAAAGGATGCATGTTTATTGTTAACAGATGATATGGAATGATGAAGTCTCAGCGTCTTTGGCGCTTGGACTCTGCGGGGAGATTTGCAATTGAGGGCCGACTGCCCCGATCAGCAACCAGATAGACCCCCCCGTGGAGTCCAGACCTGGTGGTGATGAGCTGATGGAATGATGAGTTGATGAAGCTGATGGATCCGTGGAGACTGGGCGGAGATGGGGAGGTGGAGGGGTGCGTAACAGCAGCATGAAAGAACTGAAGGTAGACAGACAGTCATATTTAAATGAGACAGCAGCAAGATGATTGGCTAACCGTGTCATTCTTTCCGTGTGCTTATTGGATAGAGGGGACCAGCTGATCTGCGCAGCTGGTGTCATGATTGACGGTGCAGGGCGATGACAGCAAGTAAACAATGCGTGAGCATGCGTGAGGAATGATTGGCAGGGATGTGAGGAATAGATGGCGGGCTGAGGGGTCTGGTCTTCCTGTCTGAACTTGTGCTATAGCTCCATTTAAGTGGTTTAAACTATCTCTTATCCTGCTGTATGTGTGTGTGTGTGGGGGGGGGGGGGTTACAAAGCAAATGGAAATACCTCCCCCCCATACCTGGTGTCAAGTAATCAATCACTTGTGGGGGACAGGTCATAAATTAAGGGCGGGACGAAGACCTTTGAATGTTCTGATTCCCACATTGACCGAGTTAATCTTACCACAGCCATGGAACCACATGCCCCCCCCCCCCCACATTAATTTCTGTGTATATATGTCACTCTGTATATGAATTGTCACTCTTCAGTGCATCCTTATGCAGACTCAAAGTGGCTCTGTGTAACGGGGAGGGCTCTAAACGATTCCACAGACAAGTTCTGGTATTATGATCGTTTGTTATTTCACCTTAAAAAGACTCAGGGTCACGTTTGCAGTCACAACAGTGAACCTCTTAAACCCCCCGGCTCCCTTTTTTGTGGGATTCGGTGGAGAAGATGGCGGAAAAGGGGAAGGTAGAAGGAAAACGATGGCACATAAACACAAGCTTCTTTCCAAAAAATATGCTGCACTTATTAATATGCTAAATTAAAATGTGCCTTGCTTGTGTGTGTTGAGCGGGGATCAACCGTGAGTCTCATCATGCCCCCTAACAATCTCCCTCTAAGGGAGCCACTGGCAGAAGAAACTCTGGGCCGGTGACCAGGCCACAGATGGTGTCACACACACACACACACACACACCCTCACACACACACACACACACACACACACACACACTGCCTGAAGGACACAACCCGTACGCACCATATGACTCCCTCTAAAGCGTACCCCACCAGCCCTTAAACCACAAACAGACTCCGAGGCCAACAGCGTGAGCCTCGGTGCTAGACTCCTCACTCATTCATATTCATGTTAACCTTTTATTTCACATCGTAGGAGTAGATTGTTTCTAAGTGCACGGTCATCTTCTTTTTTTTTCCCCCCCCTGAGAGTTGGACGAGATGATTTACACTCCTCTCTCACATCTCTAGCCGGGAGACGATTAGCTTAGCTTAGCATAAAGACTGAAAGCAGGGGCAAATGGCTAGCCTGGCTCCCCCCCCCCCCCCCCGTGTTTTTGTGGCAAATGATCAGTCGACAGCTTTTTCTTTTCTTCTCTTTTTCTCAATTTTAAAATGCAACGACAACATATTTAATCGCTCGGCACCGAGTCGTCTCGTTCAGATTATTTCGCGCTTGTTCAGTTTCCACCGAGTCACCGATGAGTCGTCCCCCCCCCCCCCCCGCGCTCCGCGTGAGGCGGTAACTGGCACGCCACCGCGGAGAGACATCATCACACATCGCAGCCACACACTGAATTCCTCTACTCCCAAACGTGTGGTTTCTTTGTGCCGGGGCCGTCAGGGTCCTGAGTGCCCCCCCCCCCCTCCACCGCGTTGTGAAGTGCCATCGAGCCTGATTTGGTCCACGCTGAGGTCGGGGCTGAACACGAACACTGTGTGTTGTTGCTGCGAGGCCACTCGGCATCGCGAGGACAACGGGAGGCAGAGTCCAAAGTGCCGGCTCCTCTGAGCTCTCACAGATGGGATGGCACTACGGAGCATCGTGGGCTTTTCGACCAGTTTGTAGATTTCACTCGTTTTAAACAGAATTCCACGCCAACATTAATTAAAGTTTGACACCGTGTCGTGTGTTTTCTACTCGGATCAAACAATTTCTGTTATTCCCTGTTAGTATTTCATTTGGAAATGTTAAAAGAAAGAAGAAAAAAAAGAAAAAGCAATATCCGCAAATGCACTCACGGCTGTTTAATGTAATAATGCACTCGAGCTTCACTCCGCCATGCGCGGCCGCCTAATTAGTGTAGGTTGATTGTTCGTGATTGAAACATTCACTGTCTGCGACTGGACTCCTCTGTGCATTTGAGTCTGTGTGTGTGTGTGTGTGTGTGTGTGTGTGTGTGTGTGTGTGTGTGTGCGCGGCCGTGTGATGTGTTTGCATGCGTGAGTGTACGTGCCTGGAAGGGAGATGGAAGTGTGAAACAAAGTCACTGGAGCAAAAGTTGAACTGGAGCGCGGAGTAAGAAAGCGGAGGTTACCATGTAACTTTTTTTTGGTGGGGGGGGGGGGGGGGGTCTTCTGCGATGCCTTTCGGCCTCCAGTCTGCGGGCGTGTGAGAATTTGCTTCCAATTAGACGAATGAAATTAAGCGCGAGTAATCGTCCGCCGAGATGCGGCGTGACAGAACCAGTGATGCTGATGAGAGTGCAGGGACGGAAGCAGTCGCACGCGTCTCCACGACGGAAACTCTCTCTCGTGTATTTTAACTCCAGAACTTCGTGGTACTTTGCAAATCCAGCCGCTTCCGTCAGTTCACCCTCAGCTGCCACTGGGGCAAGCGAGCCAGAATCCATCCCAGAGGAACGCGGACCTGAGCGCGATACCTGAGTGGTGCTCGACTGCGTCCCAGCCATCCCTCTCCCACGGACCTCCCTTCGCGGATTACATTTTTTGCTTTAACATTTCAGTGTTCTGAATTCCTCGATGTTGTCCCGCTTTCCGATCCCTCGCGTCGCGATATCCTTCTCCACCGATTGTTCACGGGGCGGTGGGTTGGCGGTGAATGCTCATCGGTGATCAATAATTAAAGGTCTATAGGGTCTCGCGATACAACGGGCCACGAGGATACATCGAGTGTGTAACAGCTTCTTTTGTTCTTCAAGATCACGGTGCACGTCGAGCTGAACCAAGCCGTTTGTATGAATAATCTCAGAGCGGATAGACCACTCTATCCATGCATGAACACAAATATATATATACGCTACATCTCCTGCGGTTGATTTGCTATGCGACTATGAAACAATCACGAATGCCTTCTTAACACTTATAGTATATAGTAATTTGATCCATAGTCGATACAAATGTATCAATGAGGGCGGGGTTAAACAAAAAGATATCTGCAATCAGCCTTTTTCTTAACATATGGGAGCCTGAAAAGTCTTTATTTATTTTTTGACCTTGTAAATAAAGTGCCTTTAATTGATTATTACAAAATAAAACACGTTTCCATTTGACTTGTCAAAGCTGCTGCTTCCCGTAGGAAGAGAAGGCAACGGGTGTCGATCCTTTGCCTCATTTCCAATCAAGATAAAAAAAAGAAAATGTTCAACCCTTTTTAACAATTGCACGGAAGTCCGATTTAGTCTCGAAGATGTTTGATGTCCGATTCGTCTCCATCGGGGTAATGCGAGAAGATTAGCTGATTAGTTACACGTTTCTCATTTTGTCTTTCCAAATATGATCCTCTCGCGGGATCCTGTTTACAAATGGCTCCCGTTCCTCCGACTTTTGATGCTGAAATTCTCGGCGCATGTTTTTCTGGCATCGGCAAGTGAAAACTCTCTCTCTCTCTCTCTCTTTCTCTCTCTCTCTTTCTCTCTCTCTCCGATGGAAAGTCTCTTGCAACCGATGTGTCCGTCCTAGTCGCTGATAAACAGGCTGTTTGAGTTTGGAGCTGCTATTTTAATGAGCGACGGTCTCAGAGGAGATGTGAAGTGACATTAAACGCACTTTTTGGGTTTCTTAAAAGCAACCACAGGACTCCCCCCCCCACCACCACCACCACCACCACCACACAACGCATTGGTTAAATCATCTAGAGCCATCAACACGAGAGGATGCCATTGCGTTGTTTTGTTTGCTTATCCCATAAAAGAGTCGACTTTCAAATCTAACGTCGACTTTCGAAAAAAAAAGATAAAGAAATACGACAGTCAAAACATTTTCAATATAATAATTACATCGCATTGTTCAAAGTGCACAGTCTTCTTCCATTTTTCAAAAAACGTTGCCACTGAAGAGAAAGTTATTATGAGCGTGAACAAAACCCATCCGTCAGAAAAAAAGCCATCTGTTTATGTAACAGGTCTAGCTCACAATAAGAATCAACGCCAGCCTGCAGCCGAACACAACTTTTCAGGCATCCGCACTCCATTGATTTTGTCTGCGGGGTCGACCGAAACCACCACGTATGTGACCAAAGGGCAGCGGCTCGCAGCGCGAGAGGGTCGTTTTGTTTTCTCAAGAGTCGGATCCACGGATTTAAGTCGGTTTCAGCCAGACACGCGAGTCATTTGTCGGCCATAACAACCCCGCGAGGCTTGAAGACCTTGGGGTGCTCAAGTTTATGATTTATTTATCTTAGTTATGAGATTGTGGCTCCTCCATTTTTGCTTTTCCTGCTCCTCCTATAATGAAAAAACGAAAAAGATGAACCATTAAAATAAGGCGTAGTGGAAATCACACACTTTGGGTGAGAGTCAAGTCAGAGCCAATATGTTTATTATTGATCCACGTTCCCTTTCGAGCTTTTGGGTTTCTCGGGGGAAACATCGGGCCCACCTGAAGGCACCGGAGAGTAGTGATCGACGCCGATTGATTGTCAATGTAAAGATATCAATCAATAGCACATAGACAAGGCATCCTGAAAAGATTCTATTAATTGTTCGACCTTGTAAACAAAGAGTTTTTAAATTATTGGTCCATTTCTTTAAAACATGTTTCCTGTATTAGCTGGTGCTTCTTAAAGGAAGAGTAGGGCTTCGTTTTGAAAAAAAAAAAGATTAATGAAGAAGTTTCGATGTGCAATTAGTATTCACGGGGGGCGGGACGCGAGGAGCTCACGCAGCCATAATTGGACCAACACACTTTTTAAAATCATAATCAGATGCGTGCGCCCTCCTCCATTCATCCGAGTCTTAACGCGGCACATCAAGGAACACGCACGTTTTGTCACGTCATTTGAAAATGCCACGAGAATGCTTTATATATATATTCGACCGACGCACAGAAAGATAGATTACCCAAAAGATTTCCAGGAGGACTCAAACAACTGAGACACTTAGTGTGTTCAGAGCTGCCGTTACATTCAGGCTGTAATCTATATGGAAAAATACTATATATGACTATATCGTCTAGTCTTGGTTATCTTGACATGAATAACAGCCTTAAAGGTTCCTGTAGGGTCATTCTGCCAGCCAACATCTGGAGATGAGGTCTTCTGATGATTGCCCGAGGTTTCATTGGCCGGCTGCAGCCAATGAGGAGCCGCCTCTATCATCTCCGTCAAAGCTCTGAGGGCCGCCGTCCGTTACATGTTTTTCGAGGCCCGTATGTTCTCAGCTCCCCTGAGGTTCTTGTGCGGTTCTTACTCTCGTTCTCTTCATCTGTCTGCGTCCGTGTGGCGGTGTGACCGGCTTAGCTTCTCACGTCTTCACCGACATGAAAACCTGGCTCGCAGCTTTTTTTGTTTTTGGAGGACCTTCTGTTGTCAACGCGTAGCCTCTCTCTCTCTCTCTCTCTCTCTCTCTCTCTCTCTCTCTCTCTCGCTCGTTTTTCTTGGCAATGCGGCATGGCGGCATGTGCAAAGGCGCTAATAAGACTGTAAAGAGTGGGGCCGATCAAAAAAAAAAATAATGAGCCCCGCGCGTCGTCTCCCCGTACAAACGATGGCAGCGGCTGATATCATGAAGCTCTCCGTGAGCTTTATTTGGGATCTGTATTTTAAGAGCTGATGGGTTCGCCCATGCAGAAACACTAATACATTAACAATAAGAAGCCTACACACGCCGTCACTGTCAAACCTTGAAGAAGAACTCATTTCAAGAATTCCAAATTCTGAGCATATTCATGATCGAGGGATTGCCTCCACGTGGCTCTCAACATGGCGACGAATGGTTACTCTTAATGCTTGTCATCTCAAATATGATATTTCATGTCATTGCTAATGATAATATTGAAAGACCATGTAAGACCGCCCTAGTCGATGTGTCCTTGAGCAAGACACTTAACCCTGCATTGCTCCCCGTAGCTGTGTCTACGGTGTATAATGTAAAGTGTCTTTGAGTACCTTAAAATGTGCTATATGAATTATTATATATATATATATATATATATATATATATATATATATTGTTACTTCAAATGTATCATGTTGTTACAAATATGTTATGTGGCGGCCACTCAACAAGTTTTTGCGCATATGGTATCAATATAATATTAAAGGTTTTTGAAGATGTTTCAGGTGTCTCTCACAGGTGGAGATGCAGCCGTTGACACCGAACTAGTGCTGGTGGAATATTCATAACACCCCCCCCCCCCCAAAAAAAATATATCAGGATTTCCACATTCAGCTGGTGGTGTGGATTAGAGCAAAGAGTTTCTTTTTTTTTTTTGTGAACACCACACACACCGCTGGGAGATTATCTTCCCTTTCCGCCTGTTTACCGCCGTGAAACTTGAGGCGTTTGTCTTTATCTCCGCGTTGTCTTTATCTCTGCTGTGCCCAGGATTAGAAGCTTGTTGTCGGGGGGGGGGGGGGGTAGACCGGCCCGTGAGCAGAGCAGTCGGCTCGTGTTCCAGATGTTAGTGTTTGTGTGAGAGCCCGACGTTATCAGGATGCGTCTGTGGTGACGGTTCATCCACGTCCGCTTTATCGGTATATGGTCTCTCGTATATTGGTCTTCCGTTTCAGAAATCTTCTTTTCAAAAGGGCCCTTTTGCGTATTTTCTAAGATTAACTTTGCAATTTCTTTACCACAATGAAACGATATTGAAAAAAAAAGATCGCAAAGATGGTTCTGTAATTCGTGGAGAAAAAACCTGTTTGCATCCAAAGCACTGCTTTTAGAATCTAAAAGTACATACATGCATACATAATGACAGTTATGATCTGGGTGGGCAGATACTGTGTGTAACGTCATAACACTGACTGGATGTATGAAGAGAACTGGATGCAGTGTGGGAGGCGGCACCCCGTTCATTCCTATGAAAGATGCTCAGCATGAAGCAAAAAAAATAATAAAAAATTCTTAAAATGATAAACTTATCCAGATCGGCCTCCCGCATTCATGGTCCCGTAGCGCAGCCGCAGTAGCATGACCTTTAACCCCGCCTCCCAGCCCTCGGTCACGCCTCGCTCTAGGGCTCGAGGAAGGGAATACGACTCAGAAAGTCTCTCTCCCAATGCAAGTCTATGGAAAGAAACGCTATTTTGGGCCCCCCCACGGCATCATCTCACACACCCATGCAAGTGTAATGCCACTGTTTGGCCACTAAGTAAAAACATTGTATTTAAAGCCTGGCGCTTTCCTCTTTGGGCTTGCTGCATTAGCTGTGTCAATTGTTGCAGGGCTGTAGTTGTTTGCACCATCTCTGTCTTGTGTGTGTGTGTGTGTGTGCGTATATGCTCTCTGTTTTCGACACAAATGACTAATTTCAGACGCGACCGCCGTACACAGTGATAAAAAGCACTATTTACACGCGATCGTGCTGTCACCGAGCTGTCGGCATCCTCTGTGATGCACAGATGTGACCGCATATTGCATATTGTACAGCTAGTGAACGCCCCCCCCCCCCCATCCTCCACCATTGCTATGTAGGCTCTTTGCTACATACCACCAATCGTTTTTATATATTTTTTTTAATCATTTTGTTGGACCAGAATAACACAGAAAAACAAAGTGTCATCACCTCCCAAGTTAATTTTTAAAAAGTTAAATATTATATCCTTTCCTGCGAAATATATCGTATAAAGGGATTTTGCTCTTGATTTACAGTGTGATAACTTTTGGTGACATGTATTAGGTTTGAAGTTCACCTCAGCTTCATTAAGTGCTTTTCACCTGCGTGTTTTTGGTTTGAAGTGCACTCGTTTGCTGCACCTTTTTGGCTTTGTGCCATCACTCCCTTACAATAAAACAAGTCCAAAGCATGGCAGTACAGTTTCTTTTAAAAGAAGAAGATTTTAGCTGCTAACCTTGGCAAATACTGTAAGGCGACTTCACAATAACAGTCTAGTAGTGGTGATGCTGGTGGGTAGCGTTCTGTAAGAAGCACTGAATTAACCACGGCGCTAATCACATAGCAACAGGTTTCATTATAGCCCAACAGCACAGCTAATGGCTGCAGGTCGGAGGACTGTGGGTTTCCTGTCCTTCATTCAACCAATCACTGAGCGGCGATGACGCGGTTCTTCTTTTGTCACTGGGCCGTGATATTTAGGGTGAAAGCAGTAATCACCTGCTGTGGGAATAGAAGTGGAACTTGAAATGAGCCCAAAACAAAAAAAAGCACACAAACAACGCGCCAGTATAAATACATAAATAATGATTATTTATTGCGACTGCTCTTTGTGGCGATTCACAAAAAATAGAAACCACTTTTCACAGATACAAACACATTTTCTGACCTATAGGGTTATGTGGTGTGGAGAACCCAAACGCACGCTCACGCAGCAGTTTGCAAAACTCAAAGTGAGGATCTTTATTTTCCTGACGAGTCGGGGGAAAAAACAGCAAAGAATAAAACAAACAAAACAATGATCAGAATTGTCCAGCGGATCCAGAAGCGAGTCTTCCTTCGCTGGAGACGGGAGGGCAACTCGACCGAACTCTAGTCCTTGGTAGGAACGGGATCGGTAGAAACCTGGTGTTCCCAACACACGGTAAGGAACCAGACTGGTGACCGGAATGATCTGACAACCCACCAGGGAATGCCATGGTCCTTAAAACAGCTGGTAGCACTTAGGGCAACGAGCCCCAGCTGAGCCAAAGGAGAGGGGCGTGGTAGTGGGCGGAAACCGGAGGTGGAGACTGTAGAATCAGACAAGGATCCTAACAATAATAACTCCAATAACCCAATTTTAGCTGGTTACTAGGACCACACGTTTATTATGAACGCGCACATGAGCAAGAAAAGGGTTTCTAGAGTGCAGGTTTTGTTTCTAGAAAAAGAAAAAGAAACATGTGTCTATGCCTTTACAATAACACAACTTCCATTCATAATACAAAGAGTAATAATTGTCCTCTCAGCTCTTTTTTTTATGTCTTTAAGGTCGAGGTTGAGATATCAATTTAAGAATGTAACCGAGAGTGTTTGCAGGCTCACAAAGTTAACACACATGCTGCAAAGGAAACACTACACACGCGCACACACACACACACACACACACACACACACACACACACACACACACACACACTTGTCATTGTTTACTGATGTGTGGATACACTTAAGCTATCACAGGACCTTAGACGCTCTTCAAACTGAATGAAAGATGTTCTTCCTTTAAGACATTTCCATCAGACATGTCTCACCTGCTGATTTTGTATTTTTGCACCACATTTCTAATCCGGTTGTATTTATCTCTACTGCATCGTAATCAGATCAAAGCTGTGTCCAGAGCGATATCTGTGCTTGTGACAGGCCAGCAGGTGTTCCGAGAGAAGATGACGCTCCAGAAAAAAGGGCAAACATTGTCCTGACAATGGTGAACAGCTGGTCTGGGGTGCGACACCTGTGCCCGCACCCCCGCCCAAAACCGAAGACGTTCGCGCGAATGCTAATCGCGTCTGTCACGAATCACTCGGGGCCTATACCCGGGTGAGGGCACGCAGCCTGGGTTTCAGGAGGGGTGGTGTAGGAACGGGGGGGGATGTGAGCCTCCGTCCTCTGCCACGCATTCTGCACGGTTATGGGATGGACGTCAGGCCTCGGCACGTGAATTGTCAGATTTCGACCCGGATCGCATGCTTTATTGTTGGAGGTAACGGACGCGTCGTCATGGTAACAACGGCGTTCGTAGCAGATCGGTCATGAACAGTATGTGACGCGACTCCACTCTCGCGCATCGTAGTTTCATTTAAAAAAAACACTGTCCGGTCACCTCGCTGGCAACAAGTTAGTCGAGATGTTTGAAACTCCACGTCCTTGACTCTGGCGCTGCGCGGTTGCTTAGCGATTGTAAAGATGAACAGGTAACGGCTCAAGCACAAGTAAAGTTTCTTAGCAACAGAAAGTGTGTGCGCGCGCGTGGGTGTTAATGAGCATTCATCATGAATCTCGTCTTCATCACCAAATGATGTGGGAGCTATTCGTGTCCCGGAGATTCACTCTACAGTCTCACTTCAGCGGGATTTTTTGTTATGCCCGGTAATGTAAATGCAGTATAGTTCACTTTTAACTTTTCT
Organism: Cyclopterus lumpus; assembly: GCF_009769545.1. Lineage (NCBI taxonomy): Eukaryota > Metazoa > Chordata > Actinopteri > Perciformes > Cyclopteridae > Cyclopterus > Cyclopterus lumpus. The sequence continues at coordinate 7,118,209 of NC_046986.1, forward strand.
ATCGGCATGAAAGGACATTTCAAGTTCACTTCCGATGCAGCTTTCTCAGTGCTCCCCGGTGCCGGATGCCGACGCACGGAGGCAATCTTTAGCCGACCCACCCGACTTGCAAATAACTAGAATGAAAACTGCGTCTTCCTTATTACGGTCTCAAAGCAACTGATGCAGTAAAAAAATGAAAAATGCACGATAGTCCCACACAGGGTGGGAAGGGAGGGGTGGACGGTGAAAACCAACACAGAATAACACATGCAGGAGATCGTTGTTTGTGTCATAGACTGTATATATATATAAGTATATAAGTGGGCGTATGTTACCCATTGGTTTGTGGACCGCCGCTTTGAAGCCTCCAGTCGCCATCTTGATTTTTTTTGCCTTCTTGTTCTATATTTTTTGCAAACAGAAATGGAGTAAAGGTCAACCAGACGCTGAAAAAAGAAATTTTTTGGGCGAGCAAATTTGTTCCAATTAAATGTGATGAACTTAAAACAACACACTGTCAATCACAAGGAAGCCACGCCCTAAAGCATATACCCTTCTTCATGGTCTATTTTACTCTAAATTGAACCCGTAAATGACTAAATGAACATCACGCTGTATTGAGAGAAGATTGAGACCATAACTTCATGTTCACAATGTTTTACTTTAATGTTAAACTTCTATACAAACAGACTTATTCTTTTTTTGCAAGTTTAAGGCACTTTGGCACTTTTCCAGAATAGGAGGTCGTCACCCGTTTTGTGTCCCTTTTTGCGAAACTAAAAGTAAACTTTCGCCATTCAAGTTATGCTTTGCATGTAACGAGCGTATATATTGATCCGCGTGCGTCTCTGACACGTCTGAAAATACATATAACGCTTAGAGGGGGAAGCTAGAATATTATCCGTTAAAGCTGTGTGTGAAGAAAGTTCAGACCTTCGGATGACGTTTTATGACACACAAGCTCAGTCTTCCTTCCATTCAGTTGGCATGGCAGCAAAACCCACAGAGTGAGTCCAGAATAAGAGAGCAGATGAAGTGATAGAAACAGAAACACCCCGATAACACTCGACACTCTCTCTCTGGATGCTTACGGAGAACCTCCACTCTTCTAGAGGTTCCAACACATTTCTCAGCAGGCTTCCCGGTGGCCTCCTGTAAGGCTGGCAAGTCGTGCACAGCAAACTCTTTCAATCAATTCTCCCCAAAAAGCCTATTTGGGATGTGAATTACACACATTTTGTTGCAATAACGTTTTGCACATCCAACCCATGACTATTGGTAAGAGTTTGAAATGAAATATTGCAGATATATTGTACTGGTACTGTAAGACTTGTTTGGGTTTTTACATCATTTGACCGTATGCTAGTCTCAAAGCGGACATACAGCCCTGATATATTATAATTTTATTATGTTAGCACACAATATATTCACACAGAACACATTCACATTCATTTGGAATTTCATTCCGGACAACTCTGGATCGCATATATATATATATATATATATATATATATATATATATATATATATATATATATATGCGATCCAGAGTTTTTTTTCAGCTGCTTGTCCTGTGGCTGTAAATCACACTTTCTTTCCACAGCTGTGGATTTTAACAAAGTACATTTCATTGCCCAGAAACTGGTGAGATATAAATACTTGGCTCTCCTTTGAAAACAAAAGCCCACCTAGAAGCAGGAATATTACTGAACTGGCGACATTAATTCAGTCCGAACCCACAGTCTGAAAACACAGGACACACACACACAATGTTATCGTTCAGAGTTCATCTATTTTTTGTCTATTCAGCGTCTTCTCGCTGATGAAATGATATATATAAAATAAAAAAAGGGATTAAATTGTTTGGTGGGTTTTGCAGTTCAAAACACTCATAATAAACTTGTCCGAAAGACAGAGACGGGCCTGTTGCTGCAAATTGGTTTGTGGGCATAAACTGCGGAGATTTTCCCCACCAGATTTAATTCTCTATTTTCTGCCCCTCTTCTTTTTTTGGGGGGGGGGGTTCTCCTCCAGCTGTCCATCTCCTTTTGCTCCTCGTCAGAGCTGACCAGCTCAGATAACCTCTGTTAAACGCAGAGGGATCATCAGAATTCCCACCATCTCCGCCTCCGGTGCCTCCCAGAGTGCAGATAGCACACGCACTCTGAACACACGCCCATGTGTGGCTGGGAGAGACAAACACACAACGGTGGAACAACATAAACCGTGCGTTGTCGAGAGTTAATGCTTAGAGAAGTTGAAGAGATGTGCAAAAAAAAGAAGTAAACCTGAGAGAATTGCAAAAAGTGATGGGGGTTGAAAATGTTCAATAATCCAAAGAGGGAAAACATTGCTCGCAGCAGAGTGTATACATATACTTTCAGTATATTAATCCAATGCAATTCTTTTTTTTTTTCTTTTTTTTTTTTTACTGTTTTCATAAGGATGCAAGCTCCCTTTAGTACACCCGCTAGGCTTCTTTGTCAGATACGTGTTTTAGTTTAGATGCTCGGGGTGAAGATCGGACGATCTCACACCCATTCGCAAACACAGAACTCCAACGATCCAGAGGTTTTATATATTTTTTGTCCTGTGGCTGTAAATCACACTTTCTTTCCACAGCTGTGGATTTTAACAAAGTACATTTCTTTGCCCAAAAACTGGTGAGATATAAATACTTAGCTGAAGGGACATTTGTTTCCTGAGTATTTTGGGCTGTTACAGGGCAAGAGTGAGTTTTTTTGTGCTTTTCTATGACTGCTTATTTTACATTATTTAATTGTGTTTTGACTGCTGCTACTTAGTTTTCAGATGGGGTCAGATCAGTCTCAATAATTGCAAATGCACACACAAAGACTCACAAATGCAAACACAAAGATTCACAAATATGTTCGATTTACAAATGCACACAGAAGGATTTACAAATAAATTAGACTCATAAATGGACGCAGAACGATTCACAAATACCTTTCCAATGCACACATTAATAAATTACGATTTATATAAACTTAAAAGAAAAATCACAAATACATTTCTGCATTTCTATGTGGATTCTTCTATTTGTTTGTGGATTTGTATGTGTTTATTTGTCAATCGCGCTGCATTAGTTTGTGGATTGCTCCACACGTGTGTGTGTGGGGGTTTTATGAGACTCGCCTGCCGTGGCTGGATTCGCACATGCGTTTAGTTTTTTTCAACATAGACCTATCTGTAGCCAATCAGATGTCGCCTAGATGCTACTTATATTCAGTACATGTAGGGAATAGGTGGCAGACCAATTGCATTGAATGACGGAAGCATCACTTTTATAGTTTTGGTGTTGTTGTTGTTATAAACATATGTACATATAGTATGCGATATGTCACAGGTGTGCATTGAGTCTCCTTGTGTTGATGTTTTCTGGCTAATAAATCTTATTACTTTTTAAATCCTGAATGGGTATTAATAATGTATAGTTGCAGGCATCTCATATGGCTTTGTTGTATATATATATATATATATATATATATATATATATATATATATATATATATATATATATATATATATATATATATATTTATATCCCTTAACGCTGAACGCCCATTATAAACTGAACAGTCATAATCCATCATAAACACTCATTCAATTATATATATAATAATAATAATAAATAAATCATCCCCACTCCTTGTTGATGAACAATCTTTTAAGTTTTAGAGTTATATTCTCCGTGAAGTGAGATCACAGCTGTTAAAACCCGCAGAGGCGCTTCCTGCGCAGTGTTTATCCCTCCTCCTCGTTGTCTGCCCTCCCTCCTTGCACTCAGGGGAGGTCAAGGGTCAGCCGTGTTGGGTCAGGACATGGCCACTGTATTTACGGCCTCCCTACGGTCCCTGCTTTAATATGTCAACACAAAACGAGGTAGAATGGAGTGTCTGATGACAGGGGACATTTTTCACCCACTGTTCAAGGTTCCAGACACACTTTTCTGGCCTGTGAAGGAATCCATCAAGGACACAAAGGGGTGCTCCAAGCAGACACTTCTTTTTTTTTGAACAGGGGACATTTTTTAAAGGGCAAACCAAGAAAAAAAATGTCCGGTTCACACGCTCAACAAAGGAAGAGATGGAGATGATCAATCTTTCATCAGCGTTGGAACTGACTTTTCATTAATGGAGTCCCGTGGAGTTTCAGCTCCTAATTACTAGACTAAGAGTCCCTGTGGAATATTAATTATACAAACCCAGACTAAGCTCCACATCCATTTCTTAATGTGCCTGCAGAAGATAGGTGTGTCTGTGCACGTCGGGCCACCTGTGTCTCTGAGTATAGCGTTTTTTTTTTGAGTGTGTGAGGGTTTTATATAAGACAGCTTAATCTTCCCTCTATATCTGCCCACATTGATGTACTTCTTTATCTGTTAACCCCTCTTGAAGCTCCTCGCTCTGATCAGGTTTAATTATGTCAGGCAGTCGTATTTGATAAAACAATAAAGTCACCCCACCTTCCTCTTTACCCTCAAGCATTCATTCTGATGCAATGAGTCAGAATGATATCTGTTCAGATTTCAATACACATTGCGCTGCCCCCGGCTATTTGATTTGATAAGACATCCGTATGCATGTGTCCACCTCCAGGTCTCGGCCTCTCTCTTCAGCCCCTCCGCTATGGATGCTGCACTTAGGGCCTCGACAGCCCATCGATGTTTGTACGTGGATAACCAAAGAAGATTGTATCCTTTCTTCCAACGTTTACAGTGTGTGTACCCGTCAGCGATAACACTTCTTCTCAATTACATCTTGCAATAAGACACTAAGTATAGCGTTGTTCCTTTTAGATTTATCAAAAGCATTTGATTAATATATGACCCACATGCTAAGTGTGGTTTCATGATGGAAGGAGTTAGCTGGTCACAATAAATCACAGTTGGTCGGATACATTAATGTGTACGTGTGTTTTTATGTCTGTGTGTGTTTAAGTACTTTACTTTTCCAAAAGAGAGTATTTGTGGTCTTCTTCCACCTCTTGATGTACCAATACAGTTTTTTTTTGTTGTATTAGAGTTTGAAATGATATATCCCACCGGCATATTCTCTTGTTGTTCACTCAGTAATACACAAGTAATCCCTCTCATTCACCAATAGAAGCCTGTGCCATCTAACTCCATTTTTCTTATTTTATGCTCAACATGTTTCGGGGCATCAGACTTCAACATTTGAAATGTCGTAATTAGAAACAGTATGCAATCAATCTAGCATAGTATGCCTTTAACATTTTTTTCTGTATTAACTTCCAAGGATTTTGAAAACTGATTAAAAGTCCAAACATTTTCTTCTGCCTGTGTACAAATATTAAATCTGCCTCATAGTTAGGTTCACTTTTAATTAGTTTCACAAGGTTAGAGTCATTCCTTCAGTCAACGAGTAACCACATAATGCTCATCTCGTGTGTCGCATCCCTAAAGCGGACCCACTTTTTAATATATATATATATATATATACCTCCAGGTCTCTGTCTCTCTCTTCAGCCCTATAGATGCATATATCTCTAATGCCTTTTCTGATTAGCAACGGTAAAAAAAAAAATATATATATATATATATATATAGAGAGAGAGAGAGATATCTAATGAAATGGTTGAAAAATGGACAACTGTATAGCGGATGTAGAATTTCCAACAGATGATTTACCTGTGGTGTTTTGGACATCTGGTGGCTTGTGGTGTTTTTGCTTAGCAGCGACATTGAAGTTACTGGGGTTTGGTGCGTCACACACACACACACTCACACACACACACACACACACACACACACACACACGCACACACACGCTAAAGCATTTCCTGAGGAGCTGCAGTTCGTTGAAAGAGACCATGCTGTTTTTCTCTCAGGCGGTTTGAGGATTTAAACTCGCTGCCATCTGGTTTAAAAGCACTCGCGTATGTGAACACACGTGCGCACACACACTTTTAACCGCCCTGTAATATATTGGGAATGAACCATCGTGCGACTGGTGATCAGAGACGTGTTATTGTCGCTGGAAGGTCTTAAGGCTCAGGACAGGTCAGTCATTGATCTGGTGGTCAGCCTCCTCTCCAGGAGTGTGTGTGTGTGTGTGTGTGTGTGTGTGTGTGTGTGTGCAGAGACACACAGGGTCTCTCCACTTCCCCCACCCCCCCCCCTCTCTTCGTGCCTTTTCTGATTAGTGACGGTAAAAATGGACTTTCTGTCTGGTCACGGAATGATTCGTGCACATTCAGTGCATTAGGTTTTACATCGCCGCGATGCTGGGGTGGATTTAGCATTTCAAACTTCTCTCTTGGACCATCGTGAGTCTAATAAACAAAGGGAGGAGTGGAAGCTGCTGCACAATACTCAGGCCTGATGGATGGAGCAACAACTAGCTCACCCGTATGCACACTTTGTATCTCCTCATCCTTATATTGTGTATTACAACTAGGTTCCTTTTTGTTATTGCTAAGCAATGCTTAGAAAAAATACCAGGTATATACAGTAGATATATGTACATAGTATATACGGTATAGATATGTTCCTTGACTAAAAGATACATTCTGAATTTATGGCATTATTCTCTAATTTTGGTTCTTTTCTAAAGCAAAAAAGGTATTTGTAATCATTTCATCTCACCTCTTTCTTCCTCTTATTTTTTCTCATTCTCTTTATCTTGCCTTTTATGGATTTATTTTCTCATCACTGGCCAACAGTCCACAAATCCATTATCTCCCTTTATTTTGGAATCTTCTGATGCACATGACAAGGTAATGTCACAGTTAGCACATTCCCAGTGACTAAAGTCAACACCCTGTTTTAACAGTGTGGCCCTCGCCTTCACTTGACCTCATCGCATGATGAATCGTCTCCAGCGCCTTCATTTCCTCAAAACTCAATGTAATTATAGTAATTAATCCGCTCTCACTTACGAAAAGCCTCACGTCTCACGCGTGATGATGTTTTCACAAGCGAGACCGACGTCACACTTCCGTTTCTGCCGTTGACCCGTTTTGACTTTGTGACAGGAATCAACACTCACAGGAGGGTCGCGACACATTATCTGTAATTACAGTGAGATACACACGCAGATTGTCGGCACACGAAAAAAAATACTTAAGCGTTCATTTAATATCACCGTGTGAAGAAATACATCTTCTATACAATGTGTCTGAAAGGTGTTTTTATCTTCCTCAGTTAGCAATGCGAGCATGATGCTAGTTTTATTACGGTCAAAATGGCTGCTAAGTGCCTAGCATGTTAGCACCCCGCTAACCCTAGTAATGAAGCTCTATAGTTTGGGCGTAGCATCCTTTAAAGTCTCCTAATCCGCAGATTATCGGCATAAAAAAAACCCAATTTAAGCGCTCATGTGATGTGAAGAAATACATCTTCTATAGGCTACACTGTTTCTAAACAAATTAAGCAGGTGTTGCTTCATAACGCACTTTTATCGTTATCAGTTAGCAACGCGAACCTGATGCTAGTTTTATTACGGTCAAAATGGCTGCTACGTGCCTAGCATGTTAGCACCCCGCTAACCCTAGTACTGAAGCTCTATAGTTTGGGCGTAGCATCCTTTAAAGTCTCCTAATCTGCAGATTATCGGCACAAAACCCCCCAAATTTAAGCGCTCATGTGATGTGAAGAAATACATCTTCTATAGGCTACACTGTTTCTAAACAAATTAAGCAGGTGTTGCTTCATAACGCACTTTTATCGTTATCAGTTAGCAACGCGAAACTGATGCTAGTTTTATTACGGTCAAAATGGCTGCTACGTGCCTAGCATGTTAGCACCCCGCTAACCCTAGTACTGAAGCTCTATAGTTTGGGCGTAGCATCCTTTAAAGTCTCCTAATCCGCAGATTATCGGCACAAAAACCCCCAAATTTAAGCGCTCATGTGATGTGAAGAAATACATCTTCTATAGACTACACTGTTTCTAAACAAATTAAGCAGGTGTTGCTTCATAACGCACTTTTATCGTTATCAGTTAGCAACGCGAGTCTGATGCTAGTTTTATTACGGTCAAAATGGCTGCTAAGTGCCTAGCATTTTAGCACCCCGCTAACCCTAGTACTGAAGCTCTATAGTTTGGGCGTAGCATCCTTTAAAGTCTCCTAATCCGCAGATTATCGGCACAAAAAAACCCAAATTTAAGCGCTCATGTGATGTGAAGAAATACATCTTCTATAGGCTACACTGTTTCTAAACAAATTAAGCAGGTGTTGCTTCATAACGCACTTTTATCGTTATCAGTTAGCAACGCGAACCTGATGCTAGTTTTATTACGGTCAAAATGGCTGCTAAGTGCCTAGCATGTTAGCACCCCGCTAACCCTAGTACTGAAGCTCTATAGTTTGGGCGTAGCATCCTTTAAAGTCTCCTAATCCGCAGATTATCGGCACAAAAACCCCCAAATTTAAGCGCTCATGTGATGTGAAGAAATACATCTTCTATAGACTACACTGTTTCTAAACAAATTAAGCAGGTGTTGCTTCATAACGCACTTTTATCGTTATCAGTTAGCAACGCGAACCTGATGCTAGTTTTATTACGGTCAAAATGGCTGCTAAGTGCCTAGCATGTTAGCACCCCGCTAACCCTAGTACTGAAGCTCTATAGTTTGAGCGTAGCATCCTTAAAGTCTCCTAATCCGCGGCACTCGCTGGGGCAATTGTTTATCGCAGATGTAAGGCACAGGGCTGAAGGAGTTTGGTGCGGCTGAGTGATTAAAATATGATTATTATTGGGGTTGTGGGATGCAGCTGTGTGCCGGCAGCACACCGGCCAGCGTTGTCCCACTGAGGTGCTGCCCGTCAGGAGCAGAAGGAGTGAGCAACCCATTAAAGTGCTCCTTAGATTTACACAGCAGTTAAAGCCAAACCTGCAGGTCAGAGTCGAGTGGGCTTTTTTTTTTTTTTTGGAGCGCATGTACACGCGCACGGCAGCATCAGCATCCCTGCTTCCCACAGCCGAGTGTGTGTGTGTGTGTGTGTGTGTGTGCTTTACAGACGAGAAAAGGTCAAACATGGAAACCGTGGAAGCAGAGTGGGGATTTTTTTGGATGCCGGAGAGAGCGAGGCGTAGACGGCAGCTTATACCTTTTTTTTTTCTCATCTCCCTCGTATTCACCCTGTCGCGCATCGCCGTGTATACATCGGTGAAGAGAGTGGAGATGCTGATTCATGCTGGCAGAACGGGGACCGGGCAAAAAATAAAATAAAATGGGAGGGAGAGACAGAAAAGAGAGGAGGTCCTAAAAATGGCTGTGAATGTGTGAAAAGGTAGCCTGCCAATACTGGCTGTAAAACTTAAGCGACAGCAGGCACAAACCCATGAATCAGGAGAGACACGGGAGTGTAGATAGAGTTCAGTATGGCAGGGACAGGTTCCAATCAAACCAGTACCTAACCTTCGGCGTGGCTGGTGACTGACATGAGGAGATCTATGGAGCAGGGAAATGTTACGGGGTAGTGATTCGTTTTTTTTTGCTGGCATAGTAGTAGTTTTTTAATGTAAACCTTCAGATGGAGAGAGAAAAACCTAAAACACACTCAGTCTCGCCGGCTGGTTATCAAAAACCCAAATAAATGTGAACAGAACCGACCGACTGTAGGTAACAGATCCAGTCACACACGTCGTTTTTTCCCGTTCTTTCCGTGGCGCAGGGTATATAGCGCGTCTATTGAAAAGAAGCACCTCGGGGTGATTTGAAGATGAAGTGCATATAGATTAATGTTGCTGTTGATGGAGCACCCAGTGGGAGTGCGATTGTGAGGTGTATTCCAACAGCTTGCCTTCTTCATCAAAGTCTTTTTTGAAACATCCTACGAGCCTGCAGGGAGACAGGAATATGCAACGTGCCAGAAGAAGACAATAGAGAAATGGCCAAAAAAGAGTTTCATCTCATCAATCTCTGGCTCACTTTGTAGCTTTCCCCGTCGAAAGCAGAAACATATTCTTTTTATCCGTCTCTAAATCGTGAAGAAATCTGGCTCCACGTGGACAACGTTGGGACTTTTAACAATATTTAAGTGTTGAGGTCTTGCGAAATTTATCCCGACGTATTCGGACACGCCTCTCGACTCAAACCTCTCGGTCGTATGAATGGAGACGAGTTTGGTAAGCGAAGGGCGGTGGCGTAGTGGAGCCTGGAGGAGTGGGTGTCGTTTTAAAATCGGCAAAGGACAACCGCCCTGTGTTCTGTTCGTCGGCCATTTTTTCTTTTTGTTTATTGGTATTTCACCCATTTTTTTACGAGAAGATAACGTCTTCGCCGGTTTGTTTTTGCATATATTCTCATGAGAGGGTATACGAGTTTGAAAAGAACCGGTACGTACCGCTTTTTGGTTCTTGAACGATGTTGCGCTATATATATATTTTTTTAGATTGATGTGTTAAAGGAAGTATGTATTTGCAGACTCAACGACAAGTGATTTTTAAAATATTTGTTTACGTTACAGCATTATCGACTGAGAAAAATGAACTTTTACGTTACTATGGAAGGAAAAAACGCCGTTGCTAACCCTCGCATATTTAAAAAATACGACATTATATTGTCCAGAAGGTGTGGGGCTAACTGTACACCGACCTTTTGAATGGGTCGACTCTCCACTACCATAGGGATTATATTAATGTTTTTACAGAAGGGTGGAGGAGACTGCAGTTGATATTGGCAGCATCTCCTCAACCTACGTTAACAAATACACAAGCTCGTTAATTTCTCAGAGAGCGCCGGCTGGAAATTGTTGCTGTTTCCGGGCACAGTTTGCATTTCGCCGCGACGTTCTGGTAACGGATGGCTGACTTTAAAACTTATCCAAATACCTGATTGCTTAACTTCACACATCTTCAAAAAGAAGAAGCAAGCGACGTAGCTTTCCACGGCTTTTCATTCGCAAACCGCAACCTTTCCTTCATCTTCATCTCTGCCGCGCGTCTCGGCCTCTCTGCTTGATCTTTATTTGTAGGCCATTAGTTTTGATCAGTGTGTGACACACACACACACACACACACACACACACACAGACTCCCTGTTGTTAAGTCCCGTGTCATCACATACAATGTGACCTTAACCGTCTCAGCTGTTTTACTTTCCAAAACGTGAATTGTCTCCTGCTCTCTTGTTGTTCCTGCTGTGGCTTTCTGAGCATAGCATTGATGCAGTTAATGAGGAAAAATGCACAGCAGGAAAAAGACAGAAATTACAACTCGCTGGCCTAGATTATAAATCTATAAAACAATCCCTCTGGAAGCAGCAAGACTTCCTGTCTTCCTGACAACCAAAGCCCAGCCTTACCCTTGAAAAGTGAACAGGAGGAATAAAGCAATGTATTCACAAAGTCGCTCTTCCGTCTCTCGGCCTCTGATGACTTAGAAATTACCTTGAATTGTTAACATTGTGTGTTAATATAGCGTATAATGTGACACTAAATATGCAGATCTGTACAGCACAACAGCTGATTTCACATCTGAGTGTCAAAGTGCCATCTGTGGGGGGGTCACCTGTTGGCCCCTTGGTCTGATGTCACGGGACAGAAACATGGGAGAGGTAAACTGCGGAAGAGGAAGAGGAGGACGAGAGGTCAAGACACTCGCCCCGGTGTGTCGGGTTACAAACAGGGGGCTCAACTTATCAGAGCACATTTAGTTTGGACTGAGAGAAAGTACACAAATGCGAGGAGAAGTTTGTTGGGAATAACGGAGTGGAAGAGGAGCAGCAATCATTTGCTTAAATCTAGAGTGGGCTGCTTAACCTGGAAAAAAAACGGAGGGAATTAGAGACTGCTACAAATCGTATAATTGGTATGTTCGGCATTGCATTTAGTTGATTAAGTATTGCATAGTTTGACATTAACGTTTACTGTAGAAAATCAAACATTTATGTATGTTTAAAGCCCTCTGAGGCAAATTTGTAATTTTTGGGGCTGTACAAAATAAACTGAATTGAATTGAATATATATATATATATATATATATATATATATATATATATATATTTACATTATCACCATTATATATGTATATCCCTCTGCGTTCATTTCTTGTGGTAACTTCTATCAAATGTCTACCTGGCGGTTCAATCTGCCTCGCTGCCAAGGATGACCGGAATAAACGGAGAGAACGATCGAACGGAAGACGTAAGAGTGTGAGAGGAGGAGAGCATCCGAGCTAACGTTTTTTTTTTTTTTTTTTTTACGAGATGGGCCCACATCTGTGCTTTTTTTTCCTTTTTGTTTTTTACAGCGTGGGAAATTGGACGACAGCATGTTTGTCACCGCAGTCGCACACTGCAGACGGACGGATGTCACTCAAACACCTCAGTGAGCCAATTCCACCGGCTCAAACAGATGCTAACGCGCGCAGCAGACGCATGAGCCGCGACTCGGCCGAACTTTTGGGCGACGGAGGGGAAAAACGCCTTCTCGCAAAAGGCAACGCTCTCGTGTAACAGCCCCCGATCTCCCTCCCACGGCGTCGAATACGGTTTGCCTTGGCATGTGGCTCGACATGGAAGCACGAGGCCCAATTTGACGCCCCGATCGACTCCCGACGTAAACTCATCCGCGGTATCAAGAGCGAGCCCTCTCGGGGTGGGTAGGTGTGGGGTGGGATGAGTCAAGCGCAGGGTGCGTTCAGGGTACCTGCGTTCGCGTAAAGTTGAGTTGTTTCTACTGACGACTGAAAGGTCAGTTTTAAAAAGGTCAGATAAATAGAAATAAAAAATAGCTGGTTACTACAAATATTTCACTGTGGTTTGACACCATGATGTTCATAGATGTTATTAAGAAAAAATGACGGGAAACCACTTTAAAAGTATAATTTCTTCAGTATTGTTTTTTTTCTTTCACAAGTTCTTTTTATTATTTGGTAAGTGCTACAATATTTTTTTGGCAGCCTCAGTGTTCAGATCCAGACAGACTCTCTATCACCTGATTAAAACACCTTAGGGTACACGCGAGAATCAGAGGAGAACTTGTATTTTATTAAAGGAAATTGCCCTCGTAGGCGGGGGAAGAAGCGGTGAAAATAAATAAATAATCAATTTTAAAATAATATATTATAAATCCTTCACAGGCACATTCACAGGTAGAGAGCAAACTATTGCATTGTGTTCATTGATTTGTGGTCAGGTGACACCAAAGCATGAATGATCTCGAGTGGAATTTATGCTATGAATATGTCAAAACACACGCTCTCAAGCGAACATCTTGGGGTTCAGATGTCTATTATTAGTTATATATGTATATATATATATATATATATATATATATATATATATATATATATATATATATATATTTTCTTTTCCTTTTTTTACCTTTCTTTTCTTGTGTTTCGTGTTTTTGTTTTAAAATGTAATTGTAAATCTTCATTTAAACTATGGATGCCACCTCCTTGATCTTTGGTGGCATCCATGAAAGTGTATTTTTGTTTGTAATGTTTCTTCTGTAAAAATGTGTCCCGCTTGTTTTACACTTTCTGAATAAAATACCTACCCACCCACCTACCTGAACAAGGCTCTCCTCCCGTCGACTGTCTTTTCCCGAGCAGCCTTCGGGGCGTTCGGCATTAGCATGGCTCTAAGCGAGCGGGTCTCCGGTGCTGGCTGTGGCCACCACACTGGAACAGATGTCACACCTGGTTTGTGTGAGCGCTGTTGTTGAGGTGACCTCTTGGTCTCTAAGCAACACGCTTGTCTCATTGCTGATGGAACCCTGCAGCTGCAGAAGGGCGTGTGTGTGTGTGTGTGTGTGTGTGTGTGTGTGTGTGTGTGTGTGTGCGTGTGCAAGCCTGATGACGACAGAACATGATGAAGTCCCTGAGAAACGTTACACAGTTCTGATAGAGCCGATATGAAACGGGTGCAGCCACATTACATAGAAATAGAGCATCTCCCACCTTCCCCCCCACAGCCCCCTCAAACCCCTCCAGACAATGATGATATTCCTGGTTGTCGACTTACTGTTACTAAGAAAGCCTTGGAAATCCCTTCTCCCGGCTCTCCACCCCCAAAGACACACACACACACACACACACTGACACACACACACTGACACAACACTAATCTCCTTCTCACAGTCTCTAATGGAAAGGATTCAGCCGAGTAGCTTCGAGTAGACAAAATAAAGGAGTGCGGTGCGAAGTGAGAGCGCACCAGAGAGGGAAGGTGGTGTGTTCAGAGAGCAAGAGACACAATGGGAGGATGAGAGAAACAATCATACGGGCACGAGAGGAAGAAGCCAAGGTAAGAGGGAGGTGTGTGTGTGTGTGTGTGTGGGGGGAGGGGTGGGGGGGAAACATCGAAACCAAGACGCGAACAAGAAAAAAAAAAAGAAAAAGAAAAGCCCGTCACCAGAAATGGCTTACCGGTCTCATTCCACCCCGCACTTGAAGAAAAAAAAAAAACACTTTTCAGAACTTATCCTCACCGACACAATCAGGGATTACTCCTTCTATCCGCGCGCACAATGTCAGCCTATAGCGGGTGCTCCGCCGGGCTGGCCCAGCCGAGATAACTCAACAACAACAACAACAACACAACATAACAACGCAACACAACAAAAAAAAAGGGGAAATGATGCTCACGCCGATGCACGTGCCTACAAGTCTACGAGAGGCCGTGAAGCCCGATGTGAAAGTGATTAGTGCTGACGAATGAGCAGAAGAAATAGCTGACGTATAGCTCCAGCGTGTCTATCTGTGTGTGTGTGTGTGTGTGTGCACAATCTTCCGTGTCCAGTGCGATTGCGTTCATTTTGAGCGAGCCGCCCCTTTCCGTCCTCTGCTGTACGTGTGGACGCAGCACTCTGCATTTAGGATTGGAGGAGCACCGAGGTCACGACGAGTTTAATGAATCAGCCCGATCCCCCCCCAAAAAAAGTAAAGTTATGTAAAGGCCACGTTCCAACAAAGGAGGACACACACACCACAGTGTGTATGTGTGTGTGTGTGTGTGTGTGTGTGTGTGTGTGTGTGGGGACGGTGATGATCGGTTAAACATTCTTGTTTTTAATTGACCAGCGTTTGACCTGCTTCCAACTTTGAATGAATGAATGGTTTATTTTTTTTATTTTGTATTCTGTGCGTACAGTATATATGTTAGAGGCGTCTGTAAAAACTGCTCACAGGAAACCACGGCAAATTGTAAACAAAGTCCGTTATTATTGTGGTAATTTTGGGCGCTTATTCAACATGAAAGCGTAACGCAGCATTTATTTCCTCAGTGTGAACGTGAAGATAAAAGTACAAGATAAGTATATCTATATCTATATCTATATTTCTCTGTGTGTGTGGTGGTCCATATGTTTCTCTGTGTTATGAGAGGGGGGAGCACAATAATGAGATCCGGGCTGAGGGATGGTCTCTCCACGTGTCTTGACACCCATTTATTCTAATATAGGTCATATTGACTAGCAGAAGGGGGTTACAATGAACACAGGTTATTACTCACATGTCCCTGGTAATCACACAGGGCATGCAACATCGTATTGGACGTGTATAGATGGGAATATGTGTGTTTGTGTGTGTGTGTGTGTGCCTTCTATTACCAGTGGCTCATTATCCCCCAGTCTGAGAAGGACTCTCCTCTCTTCAGAATCTATATGACGGGAAGAGATGAAAACATTAACCGAGAAACGATCCAAAATTAATTTATACAGACACGGGACTCACATTTCTATTTACGACGTACATACCTGCACACACACACGTTTTGAAGTGTCGTCTGTGCATCGGTGTGTTGAGAAAAATACAAAGTGGAAAGACTTGACGAGATGACTTTGAAGGTCTCCCGTGCCGTCGTAAAGCAGTTAATTAAGTATATTTAATAGGGCACCAAGCACCATTGATTTACACTTAAAAAACATGAAAAATTATCGTGACCTCAACGATGGCGCGATATTTAAATAAAATAACCAAAAAAGTGACGTTTAAATAACACGGATCAATACATAGTACATGCGTTCATATATTATGTAAAAAATGGATTGTGTGCATCCAATACGACAATACCGAAAACAAATCAACTCATTAATGAAGATTTTAATTTTTCCATTTTTCCAGGTGCTTTTGGCATTGAACGGCTATGATTGAACAACTCTATGCACATAATGGGTGAATAATATTACCAGTAAACAACACTTAGTCTTACAAGTTATTACATCAGCCACACACACACACACACACACAAATTCAGTCCGTAGATCATAAGATCTTAAGAACACACACACACACACACACACACACACACACACACACACACACACACACACACACACACACACACACACACACACACAAATTCAGTCCGGAGATCATAAGATCTTAAGAACAAGCACAACACACACACACACACACACACACTAAACGTGTCTTCGCCGTGGTCGTCTCCCGATGACGCATGCGAGGTGAGTGGTTGCCATAGACGTGCGTACCTCCTCAGCTCCCTTTTGAGCCTCACGCCCTTGTCTCTCTACGCACTGCCCTTGTTCTCTGGATATTTTCCACCCCCCCCCCCCCCCCCCTGCCCCCCACACACACACACCCCCGCCATGAAATAACTTCAGCAGCACAGGTTTATTTCTCGTGTTTCGTCTGTTTTTCTGCCAGTCCTTTTTCCTCTCTCTCCCTCACTCTTCAAAGACTCTCTATACGCTCTCACACTTGTTAACACACACATAGGACTAGCCCCAAGGGGGGTGGGGGGGTTTGGTCATTCAACTCTCTGAGGGGGGGGGGGGTGCTGCAGCTTCCAGGTCGACCCGGAAAAAACGTGGAACGACGTTAGAGGTGCCGCGCTGGGTACTGGGTCTAATCCAAGCGATGCATTTTTTTATATATGGAGTGGACCGTGGAGCACACTAACTCATTCGCGGCCTTTTTTCAATGGTGCGAGCGGACCAACATTTCGACACGTCATCAGGGTCAAAATGGAGAAAATTGTGGATGTTTTTAGCTAAAAAGAAAAAAAAAGATGTACATGTAACAACGTACCACGCGGCCCGATGTGTAAAAAACTGATCACCGGTCATCGACAACGTGTGTTTTTATACGTACAACATGTGTTAAGTGATATTTACAGCGCGCAGGTGTTCAACAGCAGCCAGACCCAGATCTTGCTTTGAGGTCTAGAACCCCACGGCCCGGCAGCGAGCAGCAGCTCCTCCTCCTCCGGTCCAGGATCTGAGATGTTGGCCCTCGGTTCCTCCTGGGAGGCATCAGGGGGGGGAGTACGTCGCTCATCAACACTACCGCTTTTTGTCCACAGGGAGCGCCGATCAACACGAAATGAAAGCTCCTTGTCGTAGGCTTTTAACTTGTAAACCATTTTAAATCCTTCAGACGCGTGGCTCCATCAGTTTGGGGTTTTTATGTCCTATGATGTTTATTCGCGGTTACTTTCCCCCCCCCCCGATTCACGGCGAACGTATAATAAATAATGCAATCACTCGTTCTGTTTTGGATTCTTAACAGCCTCTAAACTAATCTCCTCGTCGAAGGCAGGGCAAGGCTCTCCATGAATACTCAGCACTCACATGCACCTCATTCAAATAATACTTGATAAATGTTTAATTGAACGTCTCACACACACACACACACACACGCACGACGGACCTACAGTGCGTTGGCAGAGCTGTGAGTTCATGTTTGAAACCTTACAGAGGCCCAATTGTCAAAACATCTAGTTTATGGAGCGACTTCCTAATAAGACCAGCAGTGGTTAACTATAAAAGTACAGGTTTGACCAAATATCATATTGCAAGTACATTTTAAACACGATACTCTCAACGGTGAAAATAAATGCCCGTGCCTCCTCGGTGTCAAATCTGTGTTTGTTTATCGGAGTGCTGATAGTCAATGAGCGTCATGTTGCTCGGGAATCAATAGAAAAGGTCAGAAGGGGTTCAGATGCTCTGGCATTAAGCCGGCCTCTCATCTCAACCCCCTTTCATCAGGAAACACACACACAATGACTCAGGAAACAAGAGTACCTGGACCTGATCACATTTTACAGGGTGGAAAACGCAAAATACTTTTTTTTTAAACGCTTCAGTGTTAAGCTAATGAAAAAACAATTTACCTGAAATCTCGCTCACCGCACTAATGTGCCTCCTAAAGGTGCTCGGCAAGAGGGCCCGAGAGGCAAATAATTATAAATGAGAAGCGTCGACGCTGCCTTTTTCTTGAAGGGGGGGGGGGGCATAGAAAAACTTCACATCATGATCCCAGTCGTCATGCATTATCATCACCGGCTAGCTATGTTTGATATTATCCTCAGATGAAATCAGATTTTCAATACTGTACCCCAGATAACTGCTTTTTCTTTCTTTTGAAGTCTAGATGACGACCCCTCGTCTTTACCCACGAGTTGACGTCACACGCAGAATTGTTCCTCAAAATTCCTCACCCTCTACCTATTATATGTTTTTAGTAATAAATACTAAATAGTCCGACTGCGTACGCTTCTGTTTGTGTTACTGTACGTCTGAGCCGAGAGCCATTGGGGGGTAGAGGGGGTGGGGGGGAGAAACGTGGGATTTGATACAAAGCGGAGAATATTTTATGTAACAGCGCGGAGTGTAGATCAGAGAGCAGAGCGTGACCTATTTTTAGGTTCTCCGCGGAGACAATGTTTTCTGATCCACGCGCGCTGGAAACCGCGACTCTCTGCTCTTCATAACCACTTTTCAAAGCTGACGGAAGATCGACAACTCACCACTCACACGGACTCCTTTAGTGCCGTCTACCCACCAGCGTGGACAGCGTCCTGTGTCACTAGGATGGTTCGACTTTGTTTAATTAAAAATGAAAATGTGAAATATTCTGTCTATGTTTCATTGCTGGGCATTGCTTTTAAAACTATAATAATAATGTCGTGTTTCTCTCAGGGGCATCGCCGGGCTCTTCTCCCTTCTCTTCTCTTTTTAAAAAAAAAATTATTTTATTTTTTATTGATGGAAATTGGTGGTATACAGAAAGGCATTAATGGTACAATCTTTAAAAACAAATTACATCATCCAACAAATAACATCATCCAACAGTACTTTGAACTTCTTTTAGCAACTCAAATCCATTCGTCGTCTTTCGTTATCCCTGGAAACTCTTCGGGATCAATACCGAGCTCAATAAATTTGGCTTTATTTTGGGGGTTTTTCCCGCACAATAGAAATGGAACAAATTCCAAAGGGCATTGAAATGAAACGGGCGTGTTAGTGTATGCTGGATGCCTTACACCTTCTATATAGACACTATGTACGTGGTTTCAGGTCATCTCAGTTTTCCCTGAATAAACAATAATTGATGATGTTAAAAGTTCATCAACAACGTTTTTGTTTTTCTTCTTTTAATGGATGAGTCTTGCGATATCTCATCAATAGCAAAGACAACAATTATCGATTAGTATCAATAAGTGTTTGAGGACATTACTGAGCCTTTAAAAAAAAAATGAAACTAGGCATTTGTGAGCAATATTTAAAGATCTACAGCTTCATAAGAAACAAATGGGCTGAGAGCCACAAATGGAGAGAGAGAAAGAGAGAGAGCGAGAGAGAGATAGATAGATGGACTAATTAGTTCTGGTCTTTTCATGGGATGTGTTGACAATCAGGAGAAGTAGAATAGCCTCATCCTCTGACGTCAACAGCCCCCAACAATAAGATCCCATCACACCAACATTGTATTCATTGTTTCTATATATATATATATATATATACGTTGTCTCTCCTCTTCTGTGACTCCATCTTTGTTTCTTCCTCCCTCTATCTTGTCCCGCCTCTCTTCTGCTCTGCCACGGTTGCGTAACGCGGTGCGAAGGCCCCCCCCCCCCGGCTGCGTGGGCGCCCAGCGGAGTGGAGGAGGTGCCCTCGCCACTTTCTGAACTTTTCATTCACTGAGGTGAGCTTCTCAAAAAAACTCCTCAGCTTGCGAGCTCATCGTGTACTATTTAGGGAACCCGGCCTCCATCATCCGGGCACATTAACGTCCCGACGCCCTCCGTCGCTCAACGCATTACGGTCCCTCCGGGAACTATAACGTGCACATTTTTTTGAAGTAATGGATGCTGTCGGGTTGTTTTTTTCTTCCATTTCTGTGTTTGTCATCGCGTGACATTGGTTTGTCCTGTTTTTTTTACATTTTTATTATGATTAATCTTACGATAATTGTTATTAAACATGTTTCGGTTACCGGGGGCCCACATTCTCAGTTTAAAAAGGGAAGTGCATCCAATTCACGGCGTTACTTCTCACTTTTGGAATGAACGTTAATGTGATTTTCAGTTGATTAATTGTGTAACACATTACACGTTATTGTCCCACTGGGCCACGGTAAGGAAACCAACAAAACTAAATAGACCCCGAACAGCACCCTTTGTGGCCTACATGTGACAATTGTTGGACATTTTTTAATGTTAATATGTAGTATAAGCGTAACGAGTGAGAGTCAATGGCACACTTAGTGGGTAATGCCAGTTATGTAAGGAACCGTTAGTTTACAAGCAACAATAAGAGCGTTGCTCCAACCCCAAAAAGAAGGCGCATGCCCTTGAAATCGACAATCATGCATCTATGAGGTTATTATCCAAGACGCCGTATGTATAACGTGGTTTAATGTGGTTAATTTCTTTCTTAAAATAAAAGAGTTCCTGCCGCTTGTGTTGCGAGGCAACGTCGAGCGAAACACATGAATGAGCCATGAGTTTATGTACATGTTGTGAAATTTGACTGATAATCTCAAGAAAAAAGAGAGAAATGGAGAATAGTGTTGCAACCTGCTCCACGATGTTATTATTGTCAACAAACCTTCTAGTGTGTGTGTGTGTGAGTGTGTGTGTGTGTGTGTGTGTGTGTGTGTGGGGGGGGGGGATACAGGTCTGGAAATTGGATTTGCGTCGCTCACACTGAAGCTATCTATCGTCTTGTTTTTTGGGGTACACCAATAACACCAGCTGCATGCCAGCCACCATACCAGACCAGCTGCAGCATTTTGAACCGAGTCATGATCCATGGGTATTTTCTTATTAATGAATTAACATTTTCACGTGTACTTTCTTCTTTATCCGAATGCCTCAACAGACGGCGGAATATATAAAAAAGGGGGGCGGCAGCTCCTGGTTTAAATTTTTCCCATCAGTGTTGATCTCGGAGACGGCCGTGCGGTTCCCCATGAAGACAGAGTGTCACTTCATAACGTGGATAGATGGGATTAGTATGAGCACTTAACAAATGAAGAACATCCTTCATACTAATCTTCCAACTGTCAGACATGAGCGAGCCAGGGGAGACTCCTACCGCCTTACTCCAGATCAGCTTACTACTAATGACACACCCACTCCAAATGTCCCATCACCACCGTAATGAACACAACAATAACAGCATGACTGGCCGGACATGTATATATATATATATATATATATATATATATATATATATATATATATATATATATATAACACACGTTTGTAATGACTTTCTTCTTTAGGAAGGAAGACAGAGTGACTCAAACAACCACTTCAACTTTCTATAAGAAAGTCATTCACATGATTGATTCTTTTTAATTTTTTCCCCCCAGTAACTAATTACAAGCATTTAGCTGTAGAGAAAATCAATCAGTGTGCCAATGAGTCATCACTCAAATTTATGCAAAATCATTCACAGCAAAAATGGTAAACGATGAAGTGGCGAGCATCTAACATCCAACACTCCTCCTTTTGTCACTCGAGGCTAACGGTGCTCTCCGTCTGTCCTTCGCTCTCTCTCTCTCTCTCTCTCTCTCTCTCTCTCTCTCTCTCTCTGTCTTTCTTTTTGACCTTCGATGTCTCTCCGCCTTCCCGTTCTCTCGCTTCTCCGGGTTTTTGTGTGTTTGAATCCGTCCCTTTGTGGGCTGATTGGGGGCTTTTCGTCTTCTCGGCATCTCGCACCTGCCTGATTAGATCCAACGCTCCGGGAAAAGGTTATGTTCGATAAAAAACGCTAGAAAATCAAGCGCGCTCGAGAGCAAATGAATATAGTAATGCGGCGGCGTGGAGAGTGCGCTCGACCCTGATTGTGTTTTTTGTTTGGCTCGGTTGGCGACGGATATACCTGGTAAGCGTGTTGTCTCAACCACGTCAGCAGCATCTTTCTTCATTCCGGGGGAAGAAAAAAAACGATGGCTGCCGAAATGGCGTCAAAGAGGAGCGTCCGCGACGACTTTCCGCTGCAATTATTGAAATTGCAGCTAACGGGTGCACTGACGATGCATCTTGGCCATGTCTCGCTCACCCATTAGCCCGGATTGAACCCGGAAACACTCGACGCGCGAGTGACACAGTGCCGGCAGATGTTCCGACAGCTGTCTTTCGGATGCTCTCCAATTAACACGAGGGGGGGGGGGGGGGGGGGGGGGGGGGGAAGCTGCATGTAGCCATCTCCACAAGATTGTTTGTTTTATGCACATGCACGCAGTCAAGATATATTGAAATGTGTTGAAAAGCTAAATAAAAACACAAGGTCGTCTTTGAACTTGCCGGATGCAATGTGATGACAATCGCGTTGGCCGGTCAAATACGCGCAACACTGGTATCGACTTTGTATCGCGACTTAAACAACTTGCCTCTCACATTTACCGTACAATCACGGTGTCGAAAGCTCAGGTATTTTGCAACCACTTCCAGAGCAATTAAATCCAAATAATATAAAACTGTGCGGCGATTCGGGTCGTCAGCAACTCAAACTTGACGTTTACTTGACTCAGATTCACGCGGCTGTAGCGACTCGAGCAACACACGAAACACAAACCGTGCACATGCACATCCCGTCCCACCCTCCCTTTTGTGGACTTCATAATGAGTCGGGTTTACATTGGAATTAGTTAGGTGCATCACAGGAGCTGGGAGTGAGACTGTGTTTAGGGGTTTACCTTAAGAGACATGCCCCCACTAACGTAGTGTAGCCCCTTGTATTTTTTTTTTTTTTTTAAACACGAGGCTGTTTTCAATGCTCGGTTGAAGACAATTGAATTCTATCAAATCCATTGAGACTAGGAAATGAAAGGAAATTTAATTAAAGACTTTTGGTGGAGCATTTCCGCTTTGATTGTATGATGTAATAAGAGGCAGACAGACAGGAAACCGGCATATTGAAGGTATATGGTGTGCACCTTTTGGCATTCAGCCAACGGGGTCCCCACCCCCCCTCAGTATGAAATCAGATTACATACTTTCTACGTACTAGTTGTAATTACATTTTTGAAAAGAAAGATATTCTAATCGTTTTGGATGTAGCAGTCTTAAATGTTCACGTTGTGAAGCCGGGGGAGTAGGGCTCTATATCTCGGGGTTGGGGGGGGGGGATGGTGGAACCAAATAGTATAGAGTCGCACTATAATCACGTTACATCCTACATAAATATGAACAATAACAATGATTGCACTCAGTATTAGAGAGTGTAGTCAGACCCAGAGTCTCCGGTGAAAGGAGGTTAAGCGGGTCCAGGCAACAAACCGCGGCTTGTCATGAGCTGAGTGTTTAACTGTTACCAGAGTGGGTGGGTTTGACAGTCCGGCCCAGAGCTGTGTGGGTGCTGCTGCCTTGTCACCGAGCACAGCAACCCTTACCTCCCAATGGGAGTGCATGTGACAAGTGTGTACACAACCCCTCGTGAGACGATAACTCGCCCATCTGTGTTCTCACAACCGGAGGGACAAAAAGTCCAAACTTCACCTGCACGAATAACAACCACTTAAACACAAGCAGACGCTATATTATTCAGCATTTTATGTCCGATAAAAAAACAAAAAAACAAGCAAAGTAGGAATGATAGAGCTCTGAAATGTTATGTTAAGAAAAGTGTGTTTGCTCTCTGTGCGATTTCCATATTCCCGCTAAATAATTCACAGTCTCCGTGTTTATTCCTCTTGCAGTACGGAAAGACTCAGAGTGAATTAAACAGGAGACAGGAGAGACGAGCGAGCGCGAGCCGCTGTGCCTAAAAGCCAAATAAATGCAGACGTATACGGTGAGAAAGTCTCCGGTTACAGCACATGCTAATTACCTAACATCAACATCAACCGCTCCGGCTCTAGCATCGGAAAAAAGAAAACACACTGCCATGTGAGACAGAAGAATAGGGGGGAGGAGGGGATATACACGGAGAGTAAAAAAAAAAAAAAAAAAGCGACTGCCTCTTCTTCCTCTGTCAGACAATTTAAGTGCAGATCTAGCCACCTGCGATAGGGCTTCTGATACAACGGAGCTTAAAACAATGAATAAATCATCACCGCTGTACTTGAAAGCGCCCTTTTTGTCCTTCAAACCGTTCAAACCGCTTGCTGTTTAATGGGAGAGAGCCCAGGGAAGAGAGACCCAGTAGAAGGGGAAAGTTAGCAGAGGACGTAGTCACTTTTCCCTCCTTATTTGGGTCAAATCGGGCTTGAAATGACAAGTAATTGGACATCTTTGAGTAGCGTATTAGATGCCAGGCCTTGTTCTGACGGGCGAAGGGTCCTGGATCTGGAAGTGAGCTCCTTCACATCTTTGTATGAAAACTTTAAACATATACCGTGTATATATATAATATATATATACACAGTATATAAGCACACAATGCGAGACGGCCTTTGTGTCGCTCAAAAGACAAGTTTGAGGCAAGGAGACCGGGTCCTCTTTCAACCCTCTACGCCCCGGTGTAATCGTCTGTAATTGTTTTACACGCCGACGTCCTGCGGGCTTCTTCCGTGAATGAGATGGATTTTATTTCCATTTTCAGTTCTGTCTGGGTGAGTCCTGGCCTGCACTACTAATAAACCAATCCGCCACACTTTAAGGACTGGCTTAATTACTGATTCTTGGCTGACCTTGCTATCTGAACTTTGCTTTAGAGCATCAATTGTGGCTCGTCAATTTCTATGTTAATGAACACTAGAGGCGATGGGGAGGGACACAGGGGGTGGGGGGTGGGGGATGGGGGGGAGGGGGAGGAGGAGGACAATTGTTTTCAGAAAAAGTTGATGTTCCGAGGAGGAGTTACGTGATTAAAAGACTGCTTAGTAACCTTGTGTTAAAAGAGACTTAAGATGACAAATGTCCTCAAATGCCTCACTGTAAGTGCTCTTAATGCACAATTTCACATCTGTCCTTTGTTGCGGATGTCGTGCTGTCTGTACTGTATGTGTGGTACTACATTGTCTCAAATAGAGCACAATCAGAGAGCTTTGAGAGAAACATACTGATGAGTTACAGACTCTAAGCCATATGGAGACTTACATCGTTATAATTATGAAGCCTAAAAAAACATTCAAGTCAGCCTCCCACTTTTAATTCAGAGTCAGAGATGTGACCGTGACAATATCTCACTTCAACTTGGTGACGAAGAACACGTCTTTTTGACGAACACTTCCAAGTCGGAATAACGTGAGGTTTTCCCCGTTCTTCCCATTCTGCCCACATCTGAACCATTAATTTAACCATTAATTCCCAATAAGTGGGAAGAAATGCTTACTCTAAAACTGGACCAATATATACAGCGAAATAACCATGTTTTGAATGTTTTTTTCTAAACCCCAGCGTGCAGGAAAAAACACAGTGTCTCTTTTTCTCTTTTCTCCCCTCCGTTCCTGCCTCTCTCTTTCTACCTTTCCCTGTATTCCTTCAGATGGAAAAATGTTCACACTGCTGCAGCCGTCTGATTAAAAGGAAAATCCCCAACTGGGAATCATCTGGAATGCTCCCGTGACGGCTCTGGACGCACGCTCTTGATTGGCTGCTTGATGTATAATTCAGTTTAGAGAGGAGCCCTTAATGAGACTGGCTAATGATGTTGACAAGTGTCTCAGCAAAGTAACGCCTGCACTCTCACTCCTTACCTCACATTCATTTAAAAGGGCAACATGTCGATGGATCAAGGACTATATGTTTAGAAATGATTACCACATTCATATACACCTGAACATCTGAGCCAAGCATATAAGATAACACATATTTTTTTCTTCCACAAATGTCTTTACGGTAGTGGCTTGATAGTTTTCCATCGAATGGAAAATTTAGCTAACGGTGTGAACAGTGCGAAACGACAGCAACAGCGATGGAGCTAACGTTGCTAACGGTGTGAACAGTGCAAAACGACCGCAGCGATGGAGCTAACGGTGCTAACAGTGTGAACAGTGCGAAACCACAACAGCAGCGATGGAGCTAACGTTGCTAACAGTGTGAACAGTGCGAAACCACAACAGCAGTGATGGAGCTAACGTTGCTAACAGTGTGAACAGTGCGAAACCACAGCAACAGCGATGGAGCTAACGTTGCTTACGGTGTGAACGGTGCGAAACCACAACAGCAGCGATGGAGCTAACGTTGCTTACGGTGTGAACAGTGCGAAACCACAACAGCAGCGATGGCGCTAACGTTGCTTACGGTGTGAACAGTGCGAAACCACAACAGCAGCGATGGAGCTAACGTTGCTTACGGTGTGAACGGTGCGAAAACACAACAGCAGCGATGGCGCTAACGTTGCTTACGGTGTGAACAGTGCGAAACCACAACAGCAGCGATGGAGCTAACGTTGCTTACGGTGTGAACGGTGCGAAACCACAACAGCAGCGATGGAGCTAACGTTGCTTACGGTGTGAACAGTGCGAAACGACCGCAACACTCGCTGTTGTGAGGGGATGCTGCTTTCACTGTTTTTTTTTTTAGTTTATCAGGATCATTTCTGTGGGCTGGAGATAGTTTGTTGGTGAGCTGCAGAGGAAGAAAATCTAGTTCCCTGCTGAAATATTAAGCAGTTCTCAGTATGCTGAAAGAAGCTAAGCTGTACAATGTGATGCATGTTGCTCTGGCTTCTCGCAAACTCTCAGCATCAAGAAAAACAACAAGCCGGTGAGAAAAAGGCTTGGAGGAACGCGGTGATCGTTCCTGCTGGGTCCTGTTGCAAAAACATACACTTTTGAGAGAAGAAACAGGAAGTGAGCGTCCAAAGATATCGAACCACTTGGGCGGAGGGAAACATTCAAGATGTTACGTTTAAAATATCAAACAAGTATAGGCTGACTATATTTACAAAACGTTTTGCGTCACAACGAAATTCTCACCGCCGCATCGACACAATAGCGGTTACACAAGGAGTGTTTTTTTTTTTAGATTGTGAGCATTGTGGGTGGTATTTTCTTATAAAAAGCCGGCAGACGAGTTGTTCTCCTAAACTCTGTAACCATCTTCTCTCTTGTTCTGTACTTTAAAATGAGTCTTTTCATTTGGAATACATTTGACGTTAAGGTCATTTAACAATACAACATGATACATATACATATATATACATATATATATATACATATACATACACATACAGTACATACATACATGCATATTCAACAAGAAAAATGTCTCTAAATACCATTAGATCGCAGATGTACACAATGGCAGTATTATTTATTGATGAAGGAAATCAGGCATAAAGGTACAATTTGCAAAAATGAATTCGCATTTTGCAAAGTAAACCCCCCGAGGGACTGAAAAAAACAATAAACTGACTCTCATTCCGATGTATTGTTTTTTTAAATTTCCATTGTGTGCTCTGGTTTACGTGCGGTTGTGTTGCTGGCATGCCAGATGAGCAGGGGGGTAATAGTATCATCTCCACAATTACAGCAAGGTCGCGACCCCGCTGTCACGGCAACGGCTTGGCATCCGTTTTGGAAACTGCTTGGCACCTGCAACCTGCAGATTTCATAAACCTGCAATTAGGCACTGGGCATGTATCAGTCAGCACACCCTGTGAAACATCTGCTGGTCTCTCTCTCTGTGTGTGTGTGTGTGTGTGTGTGTGTGTGTGTACCAGTAAGAGAGAATTATAGGGAAGACGGACAGAAAGGAAACAGACTGATGAGAGACACAGAATCATTTTGTGATGCTGAGATGGCTAAATTATTACATGTTCTATCTGACAGTGATTAGCATGCGACTGGGAGACCGGCTTTTCTGTATTGTGAAAGTACTGCCATGGATACATAACCATCCGTCATTGATTTTGGTTTCAGATTATTTCCATTATCTCTTCTTCAGAATTACCAGTTCCTTTTGTATTTGAATTCATGTTGCAACTCCACAGAGTAAATTCATACTGAACCTTGTTTATGTCAATTTGAAAATGTCCATAACAGAATTTATTGTGTCTTTCAGCTCATTTTTTGTTCCAGTTTTGGTTCAGTCTCACCCCTCCAGCATATAACATGTCCACGATGTCAACTTTACAAGGTGTTAATATGGCAATGTTTTGTTCTTATTACATACACTGTAATGCCCCCATATGTGAAAGCTATGGCTACACACACACACACACACACACACACGCACACACACTCCTGTGCAGCCTGAGTTCTAACGAGAATACACAAGTTGAACAAGGGAATTAATTGTTTCTCTATCTGATCATATTCTAATGCGAAGTCTATTTCTGTCTGTGCGTGAAAGTGGGACATGATGCTAATTCAAGATATCGCTCTTTAAAACAAAATCGGACCCCCTTTTCAACATCTCACCACAGAAAAGTGGTGAGATGTGATGGGGGTCCTCTGATCTCTCTGCACTTTCTATGGCATCACTTATGCACCATTTACTGGATATTAAGTAGGCAGCAGTGAGTGAGCGAGTGAGTGAGTGGGTGAGTTTTTTATATTTTTTTAAAGGAAATGAAGAGGAGTGTTTATGTCATATCAGTCAGGCTCTATATTTTCTTCATGACGGATACCGGTCAGGTACCTACTCACACTCTGAAAGGAGAAACTGTGGAGGCCGATACGTGCGTGACGAGTTTCCTTCGCCCCGGGCAAGTGTGGTTACACAAGCCAGCCCTCTTCTTCTCAATCTCGTTCACATGGAAGCCTGCAGAGTCCGATGTGGATTTGATAAAGAGAGGCGTCCTCGTGTTGACACACAGGTGCATCTGGAGTGAGCTCGTCCTGTCCTCGGGGCTTCTTCTCATTCATTTGATCAAATAAAAGCCTTTTTTCTTCCTTTATTTTGTAGCATCACTGACGTCTGAAAGTAATTTACTTACCGTGGGGATGATGTTTTGAACCTGCCGATGATTCCCCGGTAATAGAGACGACGTGCCGGTTTGAAAAGGGATTGACGTGCTTCTTAAGTGATTGACATGCGATGCAGGTTATTCTCTTGTCAGCTTTCATTTTCAATTTGCGTCCAGAAGATATCGCAGTTCACCGGCTGTACTCCGTTCAAGCAACTTTCCTGCATCGACAGATTATAACCATACAACAAAGCACTGTGATAGATTTAAACAAAAAGGCCACCTGAGAGTGAAAGAATGTAACATAATGCTGAAAAGTAAAAAGGCTAAAATGGGGCGTGTGGGCGGAGCAGCTGTTTTAGATGAACGAGTTATGTCTTTTTTAGATTTGTTCTTCCCACAAAAACTCTTTATGTGATGAAGTAGAAAGTGACTAAGTTAATTCACACTATTACCAATGTAAGGTGCTTTCACATTATTTTTTTTATTATAAAAATTGCTATGCTTCTTTATTCTACGAGAGAAATATTCTGCTTTTTACTGCATTTTATTATTTTGTCAGTTTTGCTTACAAATTAGCTAATATATTTTTGATGAATTGTGACACAATACAATAATACAATAATGCAAGGTATATAACTTCAAACACATTTTAGCTCATATAGCACAGTACACAACACGGGACGTTTCCTTTTAAAGTAAGTGAGTATTTTTACAGTGTGGTATAGTTCAACTTTTTACTAACCAATCTTAATACCACTGGGGATCGCGCTGCCATGATAGGAGATCACACTTCGAATGGTTGTGTGTGTGTAGAAGAAGAAGAAAAAAGAAAAAGTCAATCTGCCCATAGCTGTTTGAGAGCTGGCATCGGGGAATGGGATTTTGTTTGCAGTGCTCACAGCATTGGTAGGAAATCCAACAGAGAGAGTTTTCTTTCCAAAATTATCTCCCCCCCCCCCCCCCCCCCCCCCCCCCCTCCCCGAGATAATCCACAGAACATGCTGTGGACAGTTTTCTGTTACTTTCCCCTGATAAATAGGAAGGAGAGTTTGATGTTGAGAGTTGCTTTCCTATGGACAGCTGTCTCAAACAGAATAAACTATACATCCAGGGGTGAGAAGATGCCGGATGGTTCATCAAGGAGGTCTTCGTGATGTTCTGTTTGAATGCCTTTGAGAGAACTGAGAACTGGGATGGATGGTTTTGAAATGGACTCATTAGCCTCAACGACAAAAAAGCTTCTCCAGCTTAGTTTGTGCTTGAGTTGCACCCCCAAATGTTCTTTTACTGTAGGGTCATCTCTATTTAAAAAAAGATGTTAAACCAGCCTCTAATAGCACACACACACACACACACACACACACACACACACGCACACACACACACTATGGGGAAATAGGGAGTACAATGTGCAGTGTTACTTAAGCAAATATCAAAACCCTCAAGTATTCACTGTTTGATGTGTGTGTGTGTGTGTGTGTGTGTGTGTGTGTGTGTGTGTGTGTGTAGGTGTAGGTGTGTGTGTGTGACATAAATGACATGAATTAGTAAGACATATGTGCTCATCACCACTGATGGCTCACACGACGCAGCGAGTGGAGAAGGAAGGAATACTGGACGCAAGGAACGATGTGACATTGCTGGACTCTATCTGCACAGAGGAAAGAGTGAAGAGAAGAGGAGGGAGGTGAAGGATACACGGTGAAGGATACACAGGAGCATCCTTTGGTGGAAGTCTTTTACCGATCCGACGGCACACTTCCTCGTTTCAAAATCTCTGTGAACCTATTTCTTCAAGTTACAAGACAATGTCGGCATAACCTGTAATACAACAATTAATTCACAAACAGGATGTCAATAAACACAGGAACAGATTTAAGAAGAAAAAAATAAGATTCTCCCAGTAGAGTCTGTCCCATGTGAGTTGAGCGTCTGAGCGGTGAAGGGCCGTTTGACTGATCTGTAGTCAGTTAAAAATACACAATATTGCAGGTTTGTACTAAATGAGCAGATGGTATGGTTGTCAGTTTATTTTAAGGGGGAACAGAAAGAGAGACACTGTGACAGTGCATAGCAATGCAAACAACAACAACAACAACAACAACAACAACAACAACAACAACAACAACAGTGGTGTAAAACCCGACTGACAGCTGACCCATGCAGCTGTGGCGCTTCAAGTGATGGTTCGCAGGTAAACAGGAGGTCTCACTTCTCCAAAAAAAAAAAAAACAGTTTCCTTTGATATCTGCCTCTTCGCATGGTGCGAGGCGAATACGGAAGTGAGGGGAACACCACGTGTCAGGTAATTGACATGCAGCCAAATACGTGTTCTGTGAGAAGAAAATATATTTAAAGGAAACACTACTTTTATTGAACAGTTGGGGGGGGGGGGACAGGAGAGCTGCAGCACGGTAACGCATGAATACGAGTAACGAGCTGTATTTGCGGCGCGCGTGCTTCAAGTCATTAGCAGCGTGTTTGTCGGCGTTTGGAATCGCACCCGTGTCTCCGCGGACCGGAAGTGAACGTTCTTGCAATTACAATTCCAGTTTCATTTGAGCTAGCTATAACTAACCAGCTGCTCCACCGGGCCTGCTGGCTGGGTGTTGCGCGGTGCCCTTCGCCCTTCCGTGAATGTTTGTGCGGCAGCGAGTTCAACGAGCTTGCCAGGTGCACGTGCGCTCACCTTTTGGAGAGGAGGAGGAGCCTTTTAGCAGGGCAGCCAATGAGGGTGGTCCGGCCATTCGTCTGTGGGGCGGGACTCCCCGCGTGATGGCGCAACAGTGCCGCTTTCTGTCGAAGACTCTGATTGGCTGCATGGAAACGAGTCAACATCCTCTCGGAGCAAGTAATCAAAGTTTGGCTCTGAATGTTTGTGCAACGTTCATGTTTTTTTATTCTTCTCACAGCATATAAACCATACATAGCCATACTCATAACATCATAATACGGGTTAGAGTCCTTTACCAGACCACTTAAATTCAGCCCACACGAGACCTTTCAGAGTGAGACCTTTCATAGTGTTGAATACATGCCACCTCGACTGAATTAAAAGTGTTTTACATTGTTGACACGGATGGATATGTGGTGGGGTAATTGTCACCCCCCTGGTCCTCTCTTATACTATGAGCATGCAGCAGGCTCTGGAGGATAAAAGCGGCAGATAGCCCACAGCAGGTTCCTACAGGACTCCATTCAATAGGCTGCAAAATCTATCATAATATCGATCATATCAATATGCATATCTATCTGCATTGCTTAAAATAATGTGATGGACTTCCAGTGGAATCAGCACTGGTCACAACTGAAAGCATGTCATCATTCCTGTTGAGCATAAACAGGATGATGCATGCGTCTGAAAAGTGGCTCCATGTTTAAAGGATCCATGGCCACTTTGATAACAACCACACACCACTTTTGCCACTTGTAACCGCACAATTTAAAGATCCCCTCTGTGTTTTGCTTCATAACTGCACGGGTATGTATTCATCTCGAAAATGTCATTTAGGACCGTGCGTGTCTTCCGCATTGAGTCAATTGATTTGCACGGAAGTTAAAGTGAATGAAACCTTATTTCAAGCTCTGGTTGTCAGGGAGTCACTGTGTCGGGGTTCGTTGTTTTATTTTTATTTTTAAGTATATGAAGTGGCACCCTCTCTCCTTTTCACCCTCCCATCCCCTTTATATGCCTCTCTCTCTCTTATCTCCCTCCCACTCCATCCTCATACCCCGCTCTCCCTTCTCGAGCGAGGATCCTTTCTGTTCAGCGTTGCGCGTGCAGCTTTGACTTGAGTTATAGGTGTCTGCCGGAATTTATTTCCCCCTCATCCATTCCACTGTCGAGATCGATGAAAATGACCGAGTGCAGGTGCAGCCGCGGCGTGTGTTTAGAGCCAGCAGGGGACGGTGTGCGCGCGGTGCACTAGGACCGGGGAGAGATCCTCCTCCTCGTTGTGTGCATTGCAACTACAGAGCGGAGCTGTGGAGGACACCCCCCCCCTCGTCGGATCTGTCCATTATATCCATACATATCTCCCCCCCACCCCCGCCCCCCCTCATCTCCACCCTCCCCATCTCCACCGCGGCGCTGCTGAGTGGGGATCGCACCGACCAGTGCGCGTTGGGCTGGTGGAGCACACAGGAGAGGATCAAGTGATTGAGCACGATTTGCGTAAAAGTCAGCTGTCAGGGTTTTCTGGGAGTGGGGTGCTCATTTTTGGCAGCTTCGCCCCCCCACACTCGTTATTTTTTTGGGGGGTATACATTTGTATTGGTTGTTGTAGTATTTTTATTTATTTTTTCTTCTTCTTCTTTTTCGTTTCTACCCATCATTCCTTTTTTTTTTTTTCTATTCCAAGTGCGCAAAGTCACATCTGCGTAGGAGAGCGCTCGGCGCACTTCTTCCACCCCAAAAGGACATGAGACAAGATCTCCATCATTCCGTTCTGGATTTACACCGGACGACCGGCTGAATGGGTGACCTCGCTGCAACACAGACTGTCACCGGCTTGCACCCTATTTTATGGAAACGTGTTTTTCTCTATTGAGCCGGAGTTGTGATGTCCAAAGCCTCCCCCCGCTGACTGACACACGGCGTCGTACCATTTTGGAGTCGAGTTGAAAGGTAGGCCAGTTTTCCCGTTGACTCGCCGACATAACACGGGTTTTTTTGTTGGAGCATTTCATAAAGTTTGCAGACTCTCGGTATGTGTATGCTTCTTCCGATTATTGCGGCAATGCATTGTCCGCCTGTGCCTCTGGCTTTCTGTTGCACCATGTTGTACTGTAGGGAATAAAGCTCTAACACGGTGCTGGAGATGTGATGATATATATATATATATATATATATATATATATATATATATATATTTTTTTTTTAAGCATTCTGAGTCGGTCAAGTTCAACATCTGCCACTGTTGCAGCAACGAAATGAAGTCGAACATAGATTAATACTCGGCTTCAACATCCAGGAAAGCATCCGGTAAATAATTAAACTAATGGTGGCGCAGTGGGCACAGAGGAGATCTCAGTACCCCTCTTTCCAGACAGAGAGACCCTATATTTTTATATATATGGCTCACGATATGTTTTGCTTGTGAGCTCAGGAGATGTCGGAGAAGCTCTCTGCAGTGCAGCCTCTCTCTCTCTCTCTCTCACACACACACACCGGCCCGCCGGGCTCACTGGAGCTCACCGAGGAGAGGATTTAGATAAAGGTGTAAATGAAGCGGCAGCTTTCCCCGAAGGCAAGTCTCCCAGTAAGCCTGATTATGGGCATCGATCCTGTCTTCATGCGGATGGATGGGGGCTGCAGGTGGAACCGAGTCCATTTAACAATAGA
Organism: Cyclopterus lumpus; assembly: GCF_009769545.1. NCBI lineage: Eukaryota > Metazoa > Chordata > Actinopteri > Perciformes > Cyclopteridae > Cyclopterus > Cyclopterus lumpus. The sequence goes on from NC_046986.1 coordinate 7,152,532, forward strand.
CCCAAGTTCTTTAATGGTTGCGCCACACAAATAACTTATCATTCTCTCTCTCTCTCTC